>NC_142009.1:189117103-189419394 GCF_049901735.1 Notechis scutatus | reverse complement strand
TTCTCCTGGATCTACCAGGGACTTTGCGGTATCCCTGGGATCTACAGGATGCGCTCTTTACATTCACCGTCTCTTCGGGGCGGTTTAGATCCGATTGGACCGTCCAGGAGCAAAGATATCGGCAGTGATCTCAGACCTCCAAGATCGCATGCCGTATCGTCGCGATGCCAGCTCCGCCCTCCATTGAAGACTATGAAATGGAAGCACAAAACAATTTGTAAACCAACCGGCACACTGTATGTATATATATGGAAGATGGCTTGATGTTTTTATGTTTTGTTTGTCTATGCTCATCTTAAAAACCAATAAATTTTTTTTAAAAAAGATATTTATCACTTATGCCTACATAATATAATGGTTGTGTTAATTCTGATGACTCAAACAAATATCATGGGCAATGGAAAATGAATTTTATGAATATAATAATAAATAACCTCATTTTCCTGCTGCAACAAATAATTTGCTTAGGAGAAAATCCAGAAGAATTATTTTGGATCAGAACTAAGGTCTATTACGTTTGCCAATAAATCTAAAGACATTTAAACCATGATATGAGGATGACAGCCTCCTCCATCAATCCTCCCACAAGATGGTATTTTAGGTGTTGCTAGAAGATAGAAATTATCTGACAAATCCGTTAACTATTAATATTCCATGTATTTGTCTGGTTCCCTTTTAAAATCATCTCAATCAGTAGTCATTACTAATGTTATTGGTTTAGGTATGTGTTATATAAAGAAACATGCTCCATAGTTAGGTTCAGTGGAGAACTTGAAGATGTGAGAGAAAGATTCAGAATATTTAGATTCAGATACATGAGAGAAAAAGAAAAACTTCCCACAATGGGACACAATGTATTCCCATTACCTATTTAATACTCAGGTTTCTCCTTGAACACCTCATGCAACCATCACTTGAATTATACAGTGTATGTAGAAGCATCCAAAATCACACCATCATTACATAATTGTGTGACATTTGCTTGATGACGTTATGATGCATGTGTCATTTTAACCTCAGTATGGTTTGCTATGAACTGCTTTTTTTTTGCTCAATGGATAGATTTTTTTAAACAAAAATCATTGGCATCAGTAGACAGGGCTTCTTTCAAAAAAAAAAGGTAGAATCAATAATCTTTCAATATTGGGGATATTATGCTGGGAAGACAGTAGACTTGGTATTAAGCTGTTTTCTACATTTCTAAAATGTTAAAGATAATGACTCATCACAGTACTTTTAATAGAATGAAAGAAAAAGTATGAATCAAAGATGAAATAATTAGGTGATGTCCTGTAACATAAAAATAATATTAAAATTAGAACAGAAAGAACATTTTAAATGTAATGCCTTGAATATTGGAAACTACTAGGACTAAACAAGATGCCTAATTCTTGGTCTGATTGTTCATTCATTGAATCCTATTTTTAATATCTCATCCTTCCAAACAAACAAACATTGCATGGTATATACATACATACATACATACATACATACATACATACATACAAACATACATATATACACATATACATTTGCTGCTTTTGTCCAGAAATTAAATGAAACAAGTAATTGCAGCAAAGCAGAATGTTGAAAAAGTTGTGGAAGTATCATGAGGTACAACATTCAGGCAGGTTCCCAAACACAGTGGATTGGCTTTCTTCAGTTTGAAGTAACTGCAGTGAAAAGACCACTTAATAGCAATAGCACTTAGACTTATATACCACTTTACAGCCCTCTCTAAGCAGTTTACAGCATCAGCATATTGCCCCCAACAATCTGGGTCCTAATTTTATTGACCTTGGAAGGATCGATCTTGATCGAATCTCAGGATTGAAGGCATTGAACTCCTAGCAGTGGGAAGAAGTATTTGTGCCTTGGAGAATTCAATTTGTATCAAAGATTGCCCATCATCCTAACATAAGGTTGCCTGCACCTTTCTTGCAAAACTTCAGTTAACCATTAGATGACAGCAAGTAGACTTTTCTCTGATGTTCCGATTTGTTACAGCAGAAATATGGTAACTCTACGTAAATGTGAGCACTAAACTTTGATAATAGAAAGCTACTTTTTAGAGAATAGATGCCGTTTTCTTTCTTTTTTAATCATTACTTGATGTAGACCAGGGGTGTCAAACTGGCAGCCCACGGGCCAGATGCGTCACAAATGGCCCAGGGCCACCCCAGCTCTGCGAAGGGAAAAAAAGTCATGAAACATCATGTGACGTTAATGTGACACTTCAAGTTTGACACCTGTGATGGTGTCAAACATTCAGAGCATACGCATTAGTTTGAACTAGGACAAGGCTTTCCTAAAGGAGAAGAACACTATTTGTAGGAAATGAGTTGTCATTTCCTAAGCATTGTTCCCAACTGAAGATAGTGTGTCTTTGGCAAGACAGTGGTTTCTATATCCTTTGACATCGAAAGGCTGAGTGCCTGTCTCTTTAACTCTGCTTTACAGGATGCTGTGACAATATGCACCTTGGGAATAGGGACAGCGTTTGGAGAGTCGGTCTTGGATAACACCCCTCGTCATGCTACTATCGTTACAAGAGAAAACAGTGAACTCCTGCGCATTGAACAGAAAGATTTCAAGGCACTTTGGGAGGTAAGCTCAAAAGACTGGTTGATCCAAGGTAACCTAGGGAGACGGAACAAAGGTCAAGCTGTCTAAATCATACAGTAGATTGCATGGATACGTTATATGTACATTCAGTGGGGCAGGTTGCAGTTCTTCATCAGCTACAGTATCTCTGTGACAGTATCTTGCTTCTGTGAAGTATTTTTCAGAATGGTGGTGAAGAGAAGCAAAAACATTTTCAACCAATTGGCAGATTGTTGTTTTTAAGGTGCACATAAATACTTTCGTTTTAATAAAAGGCTCCCCATTCCCTCTTTCCTTTTAAAATTCATTTATGTATGCATCTGTAATCTGACATACTTTTTGTTTTATCATTTCTTCTATTAAATACTCTGTTAAATATTTATTATATTGAAATGATTTGACTTTTGTTTGATAATCTTTTAACTATTATTCAGCTACACAGTGCGAAAAGTTAGATGCTGTTGGAGATTTGTGATGTGTTGAGCAAAGAGCGTTGTAAATAGTTTGAGGAATTTTAGAATTAGTAGTAAAATGAGGTTAACTTTGAAAAATAACCTCATTAATTGGTGAATGGGAGATGGAAGCTCTCACTTCTTAATTAGTTGTGTCTTCATGCATACTAAGCATAATTCATACTTAACATACTAATCTGCTAGATTTTGGAGAGTAATATTTTAAAACTCGAAAACATGACTTAGGAAGTCTTAACTCATACCAATAAAGTAAACTGATGTCTCATGAGCTAGATGTTCTTTAGGGCATTTGGGATGTTAGCCTCAGGAATTTACTTATTTTAAACTATAGAACTGATATTCTGTGGAACAAGGCCTTTAATTGTCAGACTATAAAAATATTATGTTTTCCTGATTTGGAAAATATTTCCCCATGGTTGCAAAGCTTTTGGATAGTAATTTAACATGTGTGGAGCTGGAGATATTCTTTACATACAATATTAGTATTAATAATAATCCCTTGGCAATTTTTTTGGCTAGATCATGGACAGGGAGATTGCCTTCAACAATATCTGGACCATTCCAGAAAAAAAATCATTAAAGAATTTGACTATATGGTACAATCTTTCCCTTTGCCACTTGTGCATTTTATTTCATAAAAACTGTATGCAGAAGTATTATCAGATGGCAGGCAAACATAACACAGAGTAAGGCAATGTTTCAGATTATTGATGTTGCAGGACAATGAGAAGTTAATGAATGAAGTTATGGGTGACAGTTGCCCTGCATCTCTAAAGTACCTTTATAATTCAAACCTTTGTCCTGTTGCCAGATTCATAGAAAGATTCAATTGCCATATGATTAGTTTATATATGTGGATGGGGAAGTCAGACTGTGGCTTTCTGTGAGATAGGAATATGCTTTGGGCTGAGTTTGGATTTTAATTAGACCCCGGTCCTCCTTTTCCTCCTCCTTTCCATAGAATAGTTCTTTTGACAAGCCTAGAGATGGAAACTATAGTTTTTTCCAAACCACCCTCACTATCTCAGTAATTGTTCAGTGAAAAAAAAAAAATTACCTTTCTTCTGCCAACCCTTCCAAAATCGGCTATTTCCTTTCCCTCTGATGGTTACTGTTTAAATAACATCTTGTCCATGAACATCTGCTCTGCTATATATCATGTTCATCCATAGAGACATCTAGTTTTACACAGATAGCTGTGCTAGCAGCTTGCATGAGATAAAAGTTATCGTGGAGGATTAAGATGTCCGATCTATTATCTGTAAAAAGCAATAACTTCCCTTGGGCTTTTAAGATTTCATTTTTGAAATAGGAAAACTCCAAATCCTCAAATTGCTCTCGTGGGCTAATCGATGAGTTTTGATATTGATTTCTGTGCATGAGAAACCTCAGCAGCATATAGTATGGAATATTACAGTTCTTTTTTTTCCTTTTGCCAATATCCTTCAGTGTGTATGTCAAGGGTTAATGAGCAAATTAATTTACTTATAGATATTATAAAATGCAGTACTTATTACGTTTTCAGGTGTTAATCTCCAATTTGGCTGCTAAGATTCAGATAGGAAGAGAATGAATTTTGGGGGGAATTTCACTTATTTTTGGAGCATTATCCTACCGTGATATGTAGCTTGAACTGTCTGGGGTGACAAGAGAAAAACAAATATTTTCATTCTTGAGTACTAAAGAAATAAGTATTGAGGAATAAAATAATCACGACAAGAAGGCAAGCGTAACATAGAAGTGCAGTCTTTTCTATATAAAATGCCTAAAGATTTTGCTTAATTTGAGCAGAAATTGCAAGTAGTGATTCAATAAACAATAAGATCTTGTCTCATATTTTTCTAAGCACATGGTAATGTTGCATAACTATCACATGAATTATTTGAAAGGATCAAAATGATTTTAAAAAAACAAACTAAATTTAAAAGACCTAATTCAAATTTGTATGTTTAGCCCATTCAACAGTTGTGAGAAAGTATTGCTAATGACAATTTTGCACCCCCCCCCCCCCCCCCCCCCCCCCCCCCCCCCCCCCCCCCCCCCCCCCCCCCCCCCCCCCCCCCCCCCCCCCCCCCCCCCCCCCCCCCCCCCCCCCCCCCCCCCCCCCCCCCCCCCCCCCCCCCCCCCCCTGTAAGAATATTAGATCATTAGGCATTTACACTGATTTGTAGTGAAATTGTGGTGGAATCACTCCCAGAGGGCAAAGGGAAAGCAAACCTTGGAATGTCTGGTAGGCAGGAAGAGAACAAGGACACGCCCTCCCTAGTAGTTTCCAGAGTGTAGCTATAGTTATGCAAATAGTTGCTTTAATTTGTCAAGATCCATCTGTAAATGAACAACAACAAAGAAGCCTTTTAGAACTAATACCAAGTGTCATTTATGGTTATTCGACCTTAAGAGAAATAGATATAAAAGCGTTTCATGAGGGTGATTGATGATGGATTGCTGTTCATATGATTTAGAAATGATTAAGTTTCAGATGAACTAAAGATTAAGATGGTTAGAAGCAGAAATTGGTTTATTTGACCAAAAATAAAACAAGGGATGTTTATTACCTCTGGCAACCCTTTATGGACATTCTACTGAGACCAAGACAGAAAATATGATTCATGGATTTAATGTGTAGCTTTAATACAGGATAAAAAGATAAATGTTTTGTAACCTTAAAGGGAGTGAGGAGTTACTAAATTTGTTTATACTTGTTGTAAGGAAGGTTGGAAATCACTTCTTCACATATACCTTTTCTCTTTATTATGTTCTCTCTTTTTTCTTTTGCACTTCCCCCCTTTCTATTCTATTTTCTTTATGTTTATATAATATGTTTACAATAAATTAATATTTTATGCGCATACATACATATGCACACATATAAAAGGAGGTATTTTGTGCTCTGGGGAAGAATTTACTTCCCTGAAAGGTGAGCTTGATCAGCCTTATGTAAGTTCTGGGTCTGAAAATAGATCATGTTCATCAAGAGGTGGTATTCAGCAGGTTCTGATCAATTCTGGAGAACCAGTAGTGGAAATTTTGAGTAGTTCGGAGAACCAGCAAATACCACCTCTGACTGGAGATTTTACAGTATCCTTCCCCTGCCCACCAAGCCACGCCCACAGGACCGGTAGTAAAAACAAATTGAATCCCACCACTGATGTTCATCATTCTTAAGTGATTCTTCTTTCTCAAGTCAAGCTACATGAAATATATGTCAGGATGTATTTCATAAGGGTAAAACAGTAGCCTTTATGAACTTTGCTGTTGGCCTAGCCTATATTTTAAACAATGAATAAGTAATATTAATGAAAAATGGAAACCTACTATTATTTATAGTCTTAATGGAGTGGTGTCAAACTCGTGGGCTGGATGCATCACGCGCTGGCCACACCCACCCCCATTTTAGCGAAGGGGAGAAAAGTTGTGATATGTCACGTGACAATCATGGTTCCAGACCAGAATTTCTCAACCTTGGCCAAGATGAATGGACCAACTCCCAGAATTTTGCACATCTTAAAAGTGCCTAAGGCTGAGAAACACTGCTCCAGACTATGAGTACCTGCAGACTCTGGTTGCTAAGCATAAAGACTGCTCTGAAGAAAGAGGACGATGAGTGGGGGGTGGGGGTTTGGAGAAGAAAGGTAGAGGACAACAAAGAGAACCCTGCAGAGAAAGCATCTGCTGGATTACTTTTATCAGGCCTATGTAAACAACCTCCCACACCCTTCTCTGCTGCTTGGCTCAGCTCATTGCCCAGACAGAGAAAAGAAAAGTGGCTCCTCACATGGGAAAGCTTTACTAAGAAGAAATGAAAGGGGCCAGGGATTACTTAGGTAAGGAGATTCTATATCTGTGATGGCGAACCTATAGTACGTGTGCCCCAGGTGGCACGCAGAGCCATTTGTCCGGGCACGTGAACCAGTGGTGGGATTCAAATTTTTTTTACTACCAGTTCTGTGGGCGGGGCTTGGTGGGCAAGGTGTGGCTTGGTGGGCGGGGCTTGGTGGCGGGGCAGGGGAAAGATACTGTAAAATCTTCATTCCCACCCCACTCCAGGGGAAGGATACTGCAAAATCTCCATTCTCTCCCCACCCCACTAACCTGCTTTCCAGCTCCATTCTCATGTGCAGGGCAACCAAAGAAGACCCAGCCAATCAGTTGGGGCTCGAGAGGCAGAGAATAGATGGGGACAGGGCCAGTCAGAGGTGGGATTCCAAACTACTCAAAATTTCCACTACCGGTTCTCCAGAACTGGTTGGAACCTACTGAATATCACCTCTGACGTGAACCCCCAGCCAAACTTACCAGCACTGAGCATATGCTCACTGCCCAGGTGATTTTCAGCCCGTTTGAGGCCGTTTTCGCCCCAAGGGAAGCCTCTGCAGTCTTGGGAGACTGAAAATTGGACCTTCTGGAAATACCGGAAGTGCTGAAATGGGCCCATTTTCAGCCTCCCGAGGCTGCAGAGGCTTTCCTCAGGCTTCTGGGAGGGTGAAAATGGCCTCAAATGGGCCGAAAATCAGCTGGGAGGTGCGCACATGTGCAGTGCAGGAAGGACAGGGCGCATTGCATTATGGGTGCTGGCACTTGCAAGCGCGCATAGGCGCAAGCAATTTCACATAGGCGCAAGCAATTTCAGCACACCACAACAAAAAAGTTTGCCATCACTGTTCTATATGCTCGCAGCCAAGTATATAGAGACTGTGACAGCAAGAGAACAAGCCTCAACTGCTGCTTCCAGATCCATTTCTTCCCTCAGTTAGATATTTTGAGAGTTAATTTAATTTCTTGGTTTGGATTGTTTAGGCCGGAAGTAATCTGTTCTTATTGTCAGTCTCTCTTTCTCTCTCTGAATACTCAAGGGACTGAGAAAAATAAACTTCACCAGGTTTTCTACTTCTTTGGAGAGTCCATTTTTTGCAATTGTTACTCACTAATCAGTGCCTCACTTTTCTGTCTAGAAGAGTCTCAGTGCAGTGAACCTAAGGTGAAATAGAATTAAGTCAAGTAGCACAGGCCTCTTTTAAAAGTCTTTTAAATAAATAGATCATGATATACCAGATTGTTCAAGCAACTAATGACAGAGTTGCTGTCTGTCAGGCTATAGCATGTTAAAACTTTTTTTGGGGAGGGGAAGAGCTCAGATAATCCCACTGCGTATAGAATAAAGATTAATTATTTTCAAAGAGACCAAGGCTAGAAAACAAGTTAGAATTTTATGTTAAAATAATTCAAAACCCTAATAAATCTTACTAGAAGTTCCTTGTCCTACCATTGTGTTGTCTAAAATCTATTCATTGCCCAAACCTTCTAACCAGGTATGTCACTGCGGCCTGATTCCTCACTCCGCACCCCGTTCCTTAAAATAAAAGTTGTGTGTGTGTTTATTTTAATAAAGGTGGGGAAGCCCCAAAGATGCTTTGGACTTTGGAGGCAACTGGACTTTCTTGTTTTTTCTTTTGAAGACATTTGGCTTCTCTTCCAAGAAGCTTCTTCAAGCTCTGACAGGACACTGGGGAATGGAAGGATTTATATTCCTTGCAGACAGCTGGTCATTTGCATCCTTTTAGAGTAGGGGGTGTCAAACTTGCGGTGTCATGTTGTCATCACGTAATGTATCCTCATTTTTTTCCCCCTTCGCGAAACTGGGGGTGGACGTGGCCAGTGCATGACACACCTGGCCTGCGGGCAGCGAGTTGACACCCCTGTTTTAAAGGGTCATTAAAGGGATGCAGATTATCAGCAGTCTGCAAGGAATGTAAATCCTTCCATTCCCCACTATCCTGTCAGAGCTGAAGAAGCTTCTTGGATGAGAAGCGAAACGTCTTCAATAGAAAAAAACCAGAAAGTCCAGTTGCCTCCTGGAAAAGCCCCTTTGGGACAACCATGACTCAGATGACTGAGAATCTCTTCAGACGAAAGGTGGCGAAGTTTTTTTTAATTTTAAAATAAAAAGTGGGATTATGTAGCATTAGATCTGAGTCAGAGTCCCTCATAACCCTCCTGGCAAGTTAGAATCAGAAATTTATCCTTAGTGTCTGATTTTGACTTGTTAGACAGCTATAAGCCAAAGGATCTTACCTGAGATGTGACATTAAGCGAAACGCAGGCTCAGGTTCTCTGGTTTGTTAGCTGCTCCACTTGATAGAAGAGCAAGTAGGAGTGATCTGGCATGGTACACATGCTCAATACTGATATGCCGGAATTTTCAAAAATGCTGTACGCTGTGTGATATTCTTGACAGCTGATCATAATAATTCACAACAGCGATAATGGCACTTGGGTACATATGAAGACCATTATTGGGGAACTATAAGCAACAGCTGCAGGCCCTAAAATAAACCAAAGACAGTGTCCTTGGAGTGTACGTGTGTACATTTTCTAGCTAAGACCTTTCTGAAATTGTGCACTTCAAATTGAGGCAGGAACCTTCTCTTTCCTTATTGTTGCTTTCCTCATCTCTTTTCATTCCATTAGCAGTGTTGATGTATACATCTTTTATTTTCTTATTCTTTAGCATAGCCAGCATGAGCCAAGGCTGCAGTGTAGAGTACAGGAGAGAAAGGAAAATAGAATTGAATTGCACAGACATTCTTCCAATAATGCCTCATCACAAAACATTAACCCCTTCAAATATTCATGACCTGGTGTGTGGACTGGTTCAGGTAGAGCATCATAAATGACTGAAGTGTTAATTTTTAAAGATACTATCAGGTCCTTAAAAATATAGCAAGAAACTAAATATTTATATGGTACATACCCTCTTTTGTGCAGTTATCCCTTGCTTATTTGACTATCTCATTGAATGACAGTTCAAAGATATGATGATGTAAAAAGAAAAAGCTTTGCAACCAATCCTGAGATTTGCAACTGTTGCAGTCACATCATCACCTTTCCCATGTTCCTAACTGGATTGTAACAAGCAGAGTTAATGGACTACATGGAAGTGAAATCACAAGTTGCAGTCATGTGAGGTTTTGCTTAACCACCCATAGTGACTTACTTAATGACCAAGTAGAAAGAGATGCTGTAAATCCATCACAATCACATGATTTTCCATTTAGCGACTGCAGCAATTAGCAACAGAGTTGCTGGTTACAATTGTGGTTGCTAAGTGAGGACTATCTGTAGTGTAGGAGCTAAAATATGCTCAGGTTCTGGGCATTGTATTTGTCTTTTGACTTGAGTCGGTAATTCGTTTTATTTTGCAGACTGCTAACAAAAACAATACCCTGAAGAATTAGGGTCAGCGTCTAATTATGTGCTTCATTGATTAAATAAAAATTAAATAAAATGCTAAAGGAGCTTGCTAAAGGAGCTTGCTTGTTGGGAAGCCTTGATAATGCAGATTCTGTCTTGAATCGTTATCTATTCATCTAACTCAAGGGAGGCATCGTATTGAGCTAGCTCAGAGTCTGGGTGAAAAAGTTGTTCTGATCTGAAGTGTTTCTCCTTCCAAGACAGATCAGTTTCGCAGATTATATATAGACAATCCTTGTGATAGCTCGTGCTTTGCATTTCCATAGTTATTTAATTTCCAGGAAATCAGTTTTAACTCTACACAAAGTAACCAGAAACCTCTTTGAGCTTTCATTTCATTCCAAGAGATCATGTGAATGATTTCTTTCTTACGCCTCATCCGAGTAGTGTGTTGAAACTGTGTAACATGATGTGCTTTTTGTTTCCAGATCAACTGACTTCAGGTCCCATTGCAGTATCTTCTCATTCTACCCGAGCAGCTCAGCACATTCATACATTTTAGTGTTGCGCTAACATCAACTTGGCCTTCAAAATCATTCTTTGTCCTTCTTTAGTAAAAGTATATTGGTTTTACTCTTGTGCTCAGTTCTCTTTAACGGGGAAAGAGCAAGCTGCCTCTTTTCTTGAAGAAACCTTGTTGTTTTGAAGTTTTGAAAACTAGTGAGAAAAGGGTTGCCTCTAATAAATTATTCACAGAATGCAAAGTCTTTATTTATCATGACATAACTCCATAAGCCCTTTATTGGGAACTATGTGAAAATGCCTTCTTTAAAAATAGATTGTTGGTTTTTATGGTTTGCAGTCCAGTAATATATTCATAGCATTTGGAAGGTTAATTCAAGTTAATAAATAATTTGATCCAGATCCAATTACTTTCTTAGCTATTTTTTACATCTGTTTCAAATGCATAATACAAAACATGGTACAAGAGGATATAATGTGACTATGGTATTTGCTATTTGTCTTTTCTTCTCTCTCTCTCCCTCTCCCTCTTATCTGGAAGTGAAATTATTTACATCCTTATTGTTCTCAAACAAGATAATAATTTTTATAGTAGGTTATTCTCTTTCTTTGCCATGTGTGGTCCAATAAATTTACCTGTGCTTCAGGTGTCCTTGTGTACACTAACCCTGCCCTACCTTTTCAATTACCTGCCTTATATCTCAAGGTGATGTATGTTAAGCGTGAATTCCCCAACGAGTGTTAAGGAAAACAAACTAAACAGAATGTGTAGCATAGTCAGATAGGCAGACAGGTAAATGTGTGAGATAAGTTTGTATTTTAGTTAACACGCAGTAAAAAGCAGATACGCTTGTGCTATCAAAAATATAGTTTATTCCATTAGGAATTATAGCATAGTCAAAATAAACGGTCCATTAGTCATGTATCATTTCAGTCAGTCCAGTCGTGTATACTCAATTTGCAAAGTCCGTGTTGAATAGTCAATGTCAGTTCACTTACAATAAATCAGTCCGTTTTATCTCTTCTCTCCGTTGAGAAAATCAACACTCCTTTCTCTCCTCTGTTCCAGTAAGGAAAAACGCAGTCATCAATCCATCCAGTAATTAGGGATCATTAAGCAGAGAGAGAGCTGCAATTGACTTGCTTCTTTTATGGTGCTTTTACAACCACACCCTTAATTACATTCTTGTAGTTAAAGTTACACACACTTTAACCAACAAACCATGATAACTAATTTATTATTTTTACCCAAACCAGTTAGGGTAAACAATGTTATCCCTAACAATGTACATGGAGGCTACCTCTCTTTTTATCGCCACAGAAATGAAACTGTGAGCCTGGGATGGAAGAGAGCAGAAGACACATAATCACCCAGTAAACTTCGTGACCGAGTGGGAACTAAAAATTAGAATGTGACAAACATGTCAACTAAAAAGAAAATTGGTGACTGTTTCTATATTATAAATATCAAAAATTCCCTTTCATTTGAGCTCATTCTGGGTGACTGAATTGACTTGTCAGTGATAATTCTTTGGGGAGATGTTTTCTGAACAACAGAGTGGAAGTAGTTTGACAGTGATTTCTTTCAATTTCTGGGATTTTTCCCCTTTCAATTTCCCAGTCTAGCCTACAGCTACAGATGGTCTCCTATTCAAGGTACCAGCTTGGCCTGGGTCTGCTTAACATTTTGAGAGCAACCAAATTGATTGCAGGAAATACGACTTCAGCAACAGACTGATAAATGTCTGGAATACTCTACCTGACTCTGTGGTTTCTTCCCCAAACCCCCAAAACTTTAACCTTAGACTGTCTACTATTGACCTCACCCCTTTCCTAAGAGGTCTGTAGGGGGCGTGCATAAGCGCACCAACGTGCCTACCGTCCCTGTCCTATTGTTTCTTTTTATTTCTCTTATATGTATCCATTTCATGTATTCATAACTATGTTTATACTTATACCTGTTATCTTATAATTGCTTGACAAATAAATAAATAAAATAAATAAATAAATAATAAATATTGTTTTATTTATTTTATCTGCATGACCCATCTTACCTAAGTGACTTAAGTTTGAAATATTAGGAGAGTGACTAAAACAATATACTGATTCAAGGCTGGAAGTGGATGTTAACAAAATAAAGTTTATACTCATGGACCTCAGTGGTTGGTTGAGTTATTATTCACCTTGCTATTGGACATCCATTCAGTGTTTTGTTAAAATATACAACTGCTTTCAAAATTACAAAAAAAATGAAACCTATTGATGATTCTACAGACTACAATTCTGTGTTTCTAAAAAGTTGAACAAGTTGATCCATGGCAGAAGGACATTATCATCGCACAGTAAAGATTGACAATTTCCTGCATTGTTTAGAAGTTTGTATAACTCCAGTTAATGGCAACAGTGCCTGGGTGGGATTTGCTCAGCCAGTAAATCCTGCTAATATGCTTGTTCCCTTGCTCCACACATTAAGTTGCTAGTCTCCTCGGAGAGTGCTGCAGAAGAGGATAATTAAATTAGTGCATGTGTTGGTTAAATGCCCAGGACACCCAACAAGATGATAAAAACAAATTCCTGTTTCAGTATCGTTGTCCTAGATTAGAATAAATAGTGTTCAAAGACTGCAGGTGATCCTTGACTTAGGACCACAATTGAGCCCAAAAACTTATGTTGTAGAGTGAAACATTCGTTAAGTGAGTTTTGCCTCATTTAGCGACTTTTCTTGCCACAGTTGTTAAGTGTATCACTGTGGTTGTTAAGTCAGTTATTAATACAGTTGTTAAGTGAATATGGCATCCCCATTGACTTTGCTTGTCAGAAGTTCCCAAAAGGTGATCACATGACCTAGGACAATGCAACCGTCATAAATGAGTCAGTTGTCAAACATCTGAAGAGACCTTCAAGAAGAGATTGGACTGCCATTTGTCAGAAATGGTGTAGGGTCTCCTGCTTGTGCAGGGGGTTGGACTAGATGACCTATAAGGTCCCTTCCAACTCTGATTATCTGTTATCTGAATTTTGGTTATATGACTGCAATGGGTCATAAGTGTGAAAAACTTGTAAGTCATTTTTTTTCAGTATCATAACTTTGAATAGTCACTAAATGAACTGTTGTAAATCGAGGACTACCTGTATTCTGGATCTGGGCTTATGTTGTCACTATTTAGGGGAAAAATCACCTCACAATTTTATGTAGTATTGACATTGGCAATACTGAGAAGGACCTTGGGCAGTTGAAACCAGAGGTGCTCTATGATGCCTGATATCAACTCATAAAACATTTTGTATACACGTTTTATAGTTGACAACAGAAAGAAGGGGGGAGGGAGTTTCAAAGAGCAGGCAACAGTGTGGAATAGAAAGTACATTCCATTCATATTTTCTTCAAAGACTGATAAGATGACTGAAGCTTCTGCCAAGAAAAAAATTTAATTGGAGAGCATGATTGATGACTCTTGGCTATGGATGTTTTTCATTGGATGATACACCCAGAGGGGTGGGGGGGGAAAGCAGGATCAAGAGTGACAGTGAATTACGTATCTCAGAGTTGGCTACGCCCAGGTTAGTGCTGGACGTAGAATGGTAGCTTCAAATAAATCCTCTTTAGTTTTGGGAGTGTGGCTCGAGGCTCATGATTTAATTGGAGTAACTGCCGGAACCCTGACACCTGAAATGATAGGATATTTAATAGTGCCATATTGTGGGAAGAGTAGGCACACTATACAGTGCTGCTTAAAAAGTTTGTGGATACTTTAAAATTTTAATATCATTTTCAAAGTTGTTTTGTGACAAAGAGTTGGGCAGACTCCATATGTAACACACACACTCCTTGATTATTTAATACAACGATGTTTTGTAAAATCAGATAATTCAGCAACACCTCTATCCAGACAGCCCCACAAAACATTGGACAAGCCTATTATATGTGAGATAGTTAAATTTAGTTTGATTTAATATACCGTGTTTCTCACATAATAAGGCCGGGCCTTAATTTTTTTTGACCCCCGAAAAAACAGCTAGGACGTCTTTTCGGGGGTGACTTAATTCCCCCCCTTGCGCCAGAGCCGGTTGCAGGGAGGAGCCCTGACTGGCCGCACGTGGCTGCGCCAAATGCCGCGGCGTTGCTCTAACGCCGCGGCAGCAAGGGAGAAAGGAAAGCAACGGTGGAAGGTCTCCCGATATGAAGTGCCCCACCAACACAGGCAGCACCATATCCAGACATGCAACAAAAGTACTTCCTAACGGCAAGCCCCCCCGCTCCCCCCCATTTCGCATGTTTAATATGGGGCTTAATTTGGGGGGGGAGGGGCTTAATTTGATTTTATGCCAATAAAACATGGTGGGGCTTCCTATTGGTGGAGGCCGTATTGTTGGAGAAACACGGTAATTCATGGCAGTGTTCATAATAATACCATTTTGTGATATAGATTGCCATGAATAGTACAATTTACAATTTAGTGCACATTTGGGGATAACAGAAACCCTTTTCCCCAGTTGATCCATTACACTTAGGTCACATATATAGGCAGAATTCTACTAGCTACTGCTGTCCAGTATTAGCGTGTTTTCAAACATCGATACTATAATAAGAGAAGTCCACAAACATAGAGTTCCCAGAAGTGTAACTGTGTGAGTCTCTGATGTGAGTCAACTTGGTAACTGATTCAGGGACATCTGTAAGAACAGTAAAAAAAAATTAAGATGGTGATTTCAGTCGTGTATTTGAAGCCCCCATTCCTTTTGTACATGCATCAAAATCATGGCTATACATAAAATGGTGAGGTCCTGACAATAATTTATTACTCTTGCATGCTGCCTGATTCTCAGTTACCCTGGAGGGGCGACTCATAGCAATCAAATAAAGAAATTACAATAAAACAAATAACATTAAAAATCAAGGTAAAGATGGCAGGTGCAATAAAATGAAGTATCTCGGTCTACCATGCCAAAGATCTGATTGAGCAGCCAGGTCTTCATGGCTCTTCCACCACCATCTTCATTTTTTTTTTTTTACCATCACCTCCAATCCTCAAAAACCTTTGTACCCACTTTAGATATGGCTACATGTGATAGTATTTGATATTCAAGTAATGGAAGTTGAAGCAATATTTTTCTTTCTCTCAGAAGTAATAATGCCATTATTGCGTATTGAAAATAATTTAGCCAGATCCATTTATACTGTATTCATGGACAAAGCTGAGCTGTCCTTGGTTTCTCACTTGACAATATAATTATCTCTTCCTAAGTAGTGATGATTTATTGTTTTATTTCTGCTGGCTAAAATGTTTGTCTCTACCCGGTATCACTAATGTTCAGCCTAATTTAGAGAGTTAAGATGTATGCCTTGCTTTATCTCAGTATTGATGGGCAGATATATCAATTACGGAACTAGGAAAACTGAACTTTTGCACCTTTAGCAAGGAAGCCAAGTATCTGAACAACAAAACACAGGAAAGTGCGTTATTGGATATATGCTATACCAAACTTCTCATACTAAAACTGGTCTTCAGATGGAATGTGATATAATAATATCTTCTTATTCACTTACAGACATTGAGGTCCTTTGACACTTCAGGTGCAAGAGTAGAAATGACTGTCCCCCTCCATTTCTCGCTAACTTTGATAACAGGACCGTTGGGAAACTATCAGCCAGGCAAGGAAGAGGGATGAGGTGTGGAATTAGTCTCCAGTTGTTGCACAGCCACAAATGATCCTCTCCACCTTAAGTTCCATGGAGCCTGATCTATTTGTTTCCAAGAGAAGGCAACAAATCTGGGGAGATTCCTGTATTATAGGCAGGATGCAGTAAAGTAGTCACATCTGGATGTGGTTGCTTGTGCCAGACAACTGTTCCTCACCTAATATGGCTCCTGCAGTTTCAGCTGGTTACATTATTTTGCAATAGGGTTGTATGCTGTTGTTTGTCCCAAACAGTGATTAAGTAAAGATGTTAGATCCTTCCATTCCCCATTATCCTGTCAGAGCTGAGGAAACTTCTTGGGTGAGAAGTGAAACGTCTTCAAAAGAAAAAACAAGAAAGTCCAGTTGCCTCCTGAAAAAGCACCTTTGGGACAACCATGACCTGGATGACTGAAAATCTCTACAGACAAAGATGCTACAATTTAAGGAAGACAAAGAATTCATTCTCTATATTTACTAAGTGCTTCCAGTTCTAAGATAAAAGATTCTAAATTTTTTATGACTCTAATTTGGAGGAGTTAAGTAATTTTTCCAAAGTAAATTATATTTGAGAAGCAGTTGGTATAATGATTAAGCTAGAAACTGTGAGTTCTAGTCCCTTCTAAGTACAGCATTTTAACTAATCATTGCACCAGAGCCATGGTGGTACGGTGGTTAAATAGAATCCAGTACTGCAGCTAATTCTGCTGACTGCTGGCTGCCAGCAGTTCGGCAGTTTGATCCTGACCGGCTCAAGGTTGACTCAGCCTTCCATCCTTCCGAGGTCAGTAAAATGAGGACCCAAATTGTTGGGGGCCATATGCTGACACTATAAACTGCTTAGAGAGGTCTGTAAAGTACTGTGAAATGGTATATAAGTCTAATTGCTATTGCTAAGACACAAAGCTGGCCGGGTGATCTTGGGTCAGTCATTCTTTCTCAGCCCTAGGAAGGAGGCAATTGCAGACAACTTCTGAAAAACCTAGCCAAGAAAACTTCAGGGACTTGTTCTGGCAGTCTCTGAGAATTGGACACAATTGAATATAAGAAAATATAAATAAGACTGCAGATGCTTCCAATTAGTAAATCTGCACATAGTAGTTATTTTATATTACTTTCTATTTGTAAAAAAAATATATTGTCAGTTGTACAACATCTATGAATCTGTTTCCAATACTTATGAGAGCTTAAAATATTATGTCAGCCGGACATTTACTGTATTCGACGAAGAGATTTATTTCCTAGGATTAAAGCTAATAACAGTTGTCAGTCGGTTGCAAGGGGGGGCATTACATTGGCAGATGCATACATGAAATGAGTTAGACACTGGGAAAACTTGTCAGACTCTTCTCATTTTTAATGAATTAATACTCTAGGGCATATTCCATTTTCTTGAGTGCTTATGAAAATTTAAAGATTTTTTTTTTTAGAGATCTCATGGTGTCTTGGCCTGAAAGCCGTAATGAATAAAATATGGTTTCTTATTAGTAAGATACCACTTGATTATCGAAAAGCCTGAAATAATAGATTGAAGGACCTTCAGATTTTAATCTTTCCAAATGGATAGAACAAAGTTTTTTTGATGTTTTCAAAGTGCAAAATGTTAATTTTAAAACAACTCTTTAAGAGGAGCGATTGACAAATGTTCCCAGATGTAAAGCATCCCTAGCAAAGCCGAAAAGGATAAATGAATAAGGGAACTAGGTGTAACCTCTGTGCATGTGATAATGTAATTAAATAAAGCTTATTTACGAGAAGAGGTTTATGGTCGCTAATGGATCTTAAATGCATTGCAGCCTGCTTGCTTTGCATTTGGTTTCTCAAAACATTATTATGCCGAGGAAATACAATAGTAAATTAACATACACATGCTTATTGTGGGCTACAGGTAGCAAAAAATTCCTGATTTTCAGTGTGTAGGTTGTTTGTCCTGGCAAAATAAATTTCAAGAGAATGAATGGCAAATAGACCTTTGAACAGCAGTTTTATTTTGGAGACAGCTACTTATCTTAGCTATTCTTCCCAGCAAAGAAATTAGAGAGAGTCGATATATGTAAACAATGTTATTTCACGTACGGGGAAGCAAGCTGCCTAGCAGTTGTTTTATTTGTGTGTATCTATGCCTGCGTGCAGGTGGAAAAATTATTGGTCCTGCTTTTGCTGTTAATTTGGATTGCCAGCGATAAGGCAGAGGCAATTCGGTTAGGATGCAGAGGCAGAAACATTAGTCCTATACAGCTGCAAAAAGCACAGATACATCAGCAGATCTCGCCTCTTTCCTACATCACTAAGGAGAAGCTGAGTACAACTTGACCATGTGCCTGAATGGTCACATTGCTAAGAAGAATGCAGTATGGATAAAAAATGTAAAACAGACGTGTGTGGCTGTTTGCTGGCTTAGACTGACGAGAACCCAGCAATGTGAGTTTTAAAAGCTTTTAAAACGTGCTATTCCGTACCTGGAGATAATGCTTCTTCTTTTTAATGCATATTATTACTTTTACTTTTCAGGGGGTGGGGTGGGGGTGGAAACAGGAGATATGCTTGAACTCATGCCTCATATGATTATAATTATACTACTAATTAATGGCAGTTCTCCTTTTTAACATTTGTGTGTACTTTAGTGTAAGAGTCAGGGTGTTTTGCATTAGCTTTCTTAGTTTGTTACGCTTTGAATGAAGAAAAGAATTCTTGAAGATCAAAAACATATCTCTGTGTACTATTTGACTCCACAAAGATTGTAATTATTTTATTCTGAGTTAGCAAACACAAAGAATAAAAATATGTTTTAATAGTTTAAGTTAAGGGAATTGAATAGGGATGGTAATTTTCCTGACATTAGAAAAATTGAGCAGTTGTTGAATTTAATATTGCTTCGGCACCTCCCAAAGAAAGGACTTAGAAAAACAGCATATAATTTGGCAGCACAGCACCAAGTAAGATTAACACTTGCACCCACACACAGTTTTTGTGCGGATCTACTCAGAAACAAATTCTCTTTAATTCAATGGAACTTACCCTTAAATAATCGTGCTTAGAATTACAGTCTCAATCACTCAGGAGTAAAGGGGAAGTAAATATATTTTAAATGCCTCAAAAACTGTTTTTCTGAATAGTACAATGCCCCTTTAACGCTTGCTTCAAAAGCCCAATGTAGTTGCTCAGAATGAAACACTTTAGTAATATATGCACAGTTGCAAAAGGCAACACACAATGTTTTGCTATTCAGGTTTAGGTTCCAGATCAAATGTTGAACTTTAGAGAAGGGAATTCAAAAGGGAATGTGGCTTTTGTGGAAGTAGGAAAGAGGTTTTTTAAAAAAGCTGTACATGTAATAAAAAAAGAGTACCAATTTCACCATAGTTATTAGGGCTACCAACAAAAATCCGGCCAAACACATGATGGCAACAAAGAAATGTAGACAGTTGTAACTCACTATGAGTCTGGGCATTGATTATCTCAGAGTTCAGTTTTCTGTCTGTTAATGTAATGGTATTGGGGAAGACCTTAGGAGTTGAAGTGAAGAGATGCTGACTAGGGCAGTGGCCCCCAACCTTTTTTGTACCACGGCCTGGTACCGGCATCACAAAATGATCCACGGAGCGGTACCGGCATCAGCACGCACGACCAAGGCAAGCCGAGCCGAGCGACCGGCCATCCATCCATCCCCCACTTCTCCCCACCACCTTCAACTCTTCCTTTGTACCTTTTTTGTGCTTTTCGGGCTCTTTCTTAATCTCCTCCTGAATAACGCGAGACTCCACCGCCATCGGGATGGCTCTTCGTTTGAAGCCGCCCCCCCTTCAATGAAACTAAGGTGCGAGGATTCCTTCAGCACCCAAACGCCGCTTTCCAACAACCGACGACCGACAAGCTCACCCGGAAGCACTTTCTCAAGCGCCGTCAAAACAAGATGGCGGTGCCCAAGCAAACCGGCGGCCCGGTACAAAATGATCCACAGACCGGTACCGGTCCGGGGCCCAGTGGTTGAGGACCACTGGACTAGGGAATGGTCAGATATTGTAAGAGAAAGAGCATAGCCTGCAACTGAATAGTGGCCAGGCAAGACGCCATGAATGGACCCTCCCTAGTTTCTTAGGCTGCAAAGGAGATGGAGAGGAGAATTGTACTTTCAAACTGGCAACATGCTGTTAATGTAACTTCACAGTAAAGTAGTTGTGTTTCCTGTCTGGTCTACCTGGTAAGGCTGATATCAATCGAGCAAGTCTCATACTCTCTTCCAAGGAGAGGAATTTCAGGAATGGCCTCTGATCCTCAAGGAATTCTGCTGCCTGCTGAGCACCTGGTGTTGCTGTAACCCCAACAGCAAGTGGATGCACAGATGATCCATTTGCAGAATGCCATGAGGCAACTTATGCAACGACTGGGGCAGAATTTGTCACAATCTGCAACCGCACAACAAATTGCTTAGCCAAAATTCCCTAGAGCTTGCTAGAATTGTTTAATCAGGTCCATAAACATTAACCATAGCTATTGCAGTTCCTGCAGAAGTACTATTTTAGCACATAACATGAAATAACATTCATTTACATCAGTAATAAACCGATATAAATCAACGGGGAATTCTTTTTGAACCAAAATGGCCACCCCAATAGCTTTCAATGAAGTATCTATGAAGTAAACCTATCCTGCCTACTTCTTTATTAATAGAGATTCATCCTGTTTCGTTAAATGAGTCTCCTGGAGATAAGTAACATTGGCCCTTAACAGTCCCTGATCTCTTCTTTGCTTCTCTCCTGTAAAAAGGGATAGTAGACAGAGCAAGAGGCTCAGAAAAGACTTTCCTAGTTTCTTAGGTTGTAAAGAAGATGGTGGGAGATTTGAAAGAACCATGTTGGCACAGTGGTTAGAATGCAGTACTGCAAGCTAACTCACTGCTCACTCCAGGAATTCAATCCTGATGGGGCTCAAGGTTGACTCAACCTTCCATCCTTCCGAGGTTGGTAAATTGAGGATTGTTGGGGGCAATATGCTGACTCTGTAAATTGCTTAAAGCAGGCTGTAAAGTACTGTGAAGTGGCATATAAGTCTAAGGGATACTGCTACTTTCAGACTTGCAAAATTTGGTTATGTAACTTCACAATAAACTAGAATTAGCTCATCTGGTCATGTTTCCTGTCTGTTCTACTTGGTAAGGCTGACAGTTGGTCAAAATGATGTGTTGCAAAGATGGCTAGCTGTGAAAAGTACATGACTTTGTCAGCTTGGTCTTTAAATTGTTTTATAATGGAAAATCCCATAGCAATTTGTTATCAAATACAATAAATTTGACTCAGATTTATTTATATGCTATCTTGGTTTCATCCAGGAGCTCAAGACAGCATGCATGCATTCCTTTTTTGCAGTTCATCCCCACAACTACAATTCTCTAGGATAGATTGGCCTGACAATGAATGTGCCAAAATCCCCTCTTGAGCTTGTATGGTTGAGGTGGACTAATTCAAGTCACTTGCTTGAACTTTCAAAGCACAGACTTACCCATAAAACCTAGTTAAACTTTAAGTCTTAATTAAATATGATTTACTTGTATGTCTGCATAATTAACTACACCCTTCTCAAAAAGTTGTACTAGGTGTGCTTCCGAACTTTCTGTTCTTGTAGATATGAATATTTACTTTTACTGTCTCTGAGATTTCTTATATTTTCATGAGGAAATATTTGAGGCCTCAAGCCCATCCAGAACAGTTCTGCATTCAACATTTATTCTTCCTTTCCCTGTAGAGATGAGCTGTAGCAAAAAGGCTGAAGAGATTCATTTTCTCTGCTTAATTCCTCCTGGTATTTCAAGTGGTGACTTTCTGAACAACAAGAGAATTATTACATAATACATGTAGTATTACATAATACGCAAAGTATTACATAATACGTAAAGAACAATTGAAAATTAAACAGGGCAGGCTTCCTTCTCCCTCATGCCTTTTTTTTTTTTTGCAAGAGCAGTGAAAGATAGAGACCAGTTTTTCAAGTACAGTAGGTGGTCTATGGAATAGTTATGAATAACAACGAAAACAAAATGTTGAAACTCTGAGTTTGATCAATCTGAATGAAAGCAAGCAATGCCTGGTCTGTAATTTTGTTAGGATAGCGAAGTGAAAAAGAAATAGAGCTCCAACATCATTTACAATTGTGTAGCAAAGGGAATTTTAGCAATACTCCCCTTTTTAAAACTTTAGAGGAGGTAGAGGAGGATTTCTTCAGTAGCCAGTGTGACTTCACAATTGTCCTTAGGTTCAACTCATTTCGTCTTCTAGTGTGCACATTGGAAATCTGGTCATTAAATTGACCAAATCAATGTTTACTTATTGCATTAAAGAATATGAGAAACTTCTGGTCTTTCTTCACGGGTAGATCAATCAGTTGAACTGTTGTATATTTTCTTTTTTCTTTTTCCTTTTAAGAAGAATGTCTTCCGTCTTTGCATGTGAAGCTTAAGGAACATTAGTTGCAGCTAATAAATCAGTAAAAAGAGTGAAACCAGATATCATTAAAATTCAGAATAGGATCAGGAATCAAGAGAAAATAACCAGTGTACTGAGAACAGGTTCTCTGGAGAGCAGGGTTGAACAGACTAGATAAATGTTTGGAATAGTTACAAGTAGGAGAGATACTAGATTAGATATAGATAAACTTGTTCAAGATAAAATATCATAGATAAATACATTATATTTCTCTTATCTTTCAGATTGAGGAGGTCTTACCAGGCCAATAGCGGGATATTAGCAGGGTTGCATTCATGGATTCAACACCTTCTGACCTTTTTAAGAGTGATAGGTATTAATAATACCCATCAATTCTAGGTGTTAATAATACCCATCAATTCTAGGTGTTAATAATACCCATCAATTCTAGGTGTTAATAATGCCCATCAATTCTAGGTGTTAATAATGTATGTAGCCAGTTGTCCTGCTGACAAGCGTGCCTTGCCTAAAAGATCTACAGGCTTCATACATTTTTCAACTTGTCTTAAATAACCAAAGTGAGGGTGATAATGACAGTCATCTTCATCAAGATCATCAGTACTTGGTTCTGGAATCAGAATTGAAATCTGACTTCCTGTTTGAAATTAAGGTGATGGTAGTATCATCAGGGTGTCAGGGATGAGATGTTACAAAGTTCTTCCCAAGTACCACTGCCAGACTAGATCTGAAGGCCTGTATATCCATCCTAGTGGCTTCCATATACCATAATTTAACTTCCACGCTGAAATTCTGTGGTCCTTAAATGATGTCTGACATGGGGAGAGCGAGTATCAGATTTCACCAAGTGAGTGTGTTTTCCATATGAAATTTTAGTCACGCCAAATAGATTGCATCAACAAAGATGACATCATCAAAGTTGACAACAGTGATATTTGCTCCCAAATAAGCGTAGGATAATATTTTAGGGATTATATTAGGAATAAGTATTTATGCAAGAGCCAAACTGGATTGGTCACCGGGATGAGAGGTTTGGTCTTCCGAGCTTTCAGACTCATGCTGAAGGCCATCTTCAGGGAACTTCTCCAGGGGTGGGATTCAATCAGTGTAAATACCGGTTTGATGATTACGTTTTATACACGCATGCATAAAACGGCGTAAACTGTGCTGCCCGGACAGCTGATAGGCGCTGCGCGCGGGTGCACAGCATTTGAAAAGGTACTTTTTTACTGCTTTTTCAACTTCAGCTTTGCCATGCAAAGCAGCTGAGGTTGAAAAAGCAAGAAATAAAGGACAGGTAAGAGCCCGGGCAGGCAGGTGGGCCAAACAGCAGCAGACACACAACCAGTTCGGTGTCTGCTGTTCATCAGAGCTACCGGTTCTATAGAGCTGGGCAGAACATCTGTAGCATCCCACCCCTGAACTTCTCTCTAGCCCAGCAAGAGTCTGAAAGCTTGGAAGACAAAACCTCTGATCCACGGTGTTGGATCCTGCAGAATTATCTTGGGATACATATATTCGCCTTCATTCATAAGTACTTATATTTAAATATTTAAATTCCTACACGAGTATGTAGAATGTTAAAAATTGGCAATAGAACCAATTCTTTGGGGGAAAGGAGCTACATAATGTTATTCACACATGTTTTGTAAGCCAGAATTGTCAGAGTTGGATGGTTTTGAAATTTGTCAAATAATAAATAAACATGCTGAGTTAGGTTTTCCAATCCTTTGGCATAATAAATGGAACTTTTTTCTGGGTTGACAAGCCCCCAATCTTTGACCCCTGATTAAATTGTGAATAAGTTATATTTTATTGTGCTCATGTTTTATTACAATTTTATTATATGTTATATATTTGATGGCTGGAAAGAAGGCAGAGGGAAGCTCAATAATTCACCCACCAAGTTTTCTATCTAAAAATAGGATTCATGCAAATATTCCAAATTCACTTAAAAAATAGATTAAATATTTTCATACAAGGCAAAAATATGCAAATTAAGCATTCATAGGCTATTGAGTATCTTGCCACTGAAAGCTGTCTGTTTTTCAGAACCTGGTTGAAAATCCACTGATACCTGTTATTAAGTAGCTAAGGACAGCTAGCAGAATTTGTGCTAATAACATCAAGATTAAGTTCTGGTAGCTTATTCAAGATCTCTTTGAATAAGAAAATCATTCATTTGTTTGAATGATGGGAATTATGTCGTGTAGAAAGATGCACATGCAGGCTTCAGGTTCCTATAATTTACTTCTTTTGGGGAAGGAAGGAATAATCTTTTGTGGTGGGTCATTACAAACAAAAGGAGGCCTGCTGAGTATTGGCTGTTATTCTAGCTGTGTTGTGTGACAGTCAAGATGGAATAGCTGGATAGATCTGGGAAGCCTGTGAGTGAGCTGAGTGCTGTCTTACATAAAAGTACCGTTTGCATTTCAAAGGCTTATGATCTCTCTTAATTTTGAGATTGTATAGTCCTGTCTCCCGATACAATTATTCTTTTCCTCAGTTGTGCATCACCGAACCATACTGAGATTTTTTTTAGAAACTAATATTAATACTGATAAGTTCCCATGGAGTTTTTAAATCAGGAGTGTTAGAAAAAGAAAGAAACTGAAGGCAGCTCAAGAACAAGCTTTGCCAAGTAATTGCATGAAGGCAAAAATTCAACATGTAGCAAACAAGACACAAACTAGACACAAGAACAGTTTTTTCCCGAAAGCCATCACTCTGCTAAACAAATAATTCCCTCAACACTGTTCAACTATTACAAAATCTGCACTACTATTACTGTTAATCTTCTCATCACTCCTTATCACCCATCCCTTTCCACTTGTGATTGTAGGACTGTAACTTTGTTGCTTGTATCCTTACGATTTATATTGACTGCTTCCTAGTATGATTTGATTGTTGATTGTACCCTATGACTATCATTAAGTGTTGTACTTTATGATTCTTGATTCTTAACGAATCTTTTCTTTATGTATACTGAGAGTATTTACACCAAGACAAATTCCTTGTGTGTCGAATCACACTTGGCCAATAAAGTATTCTATTCTATTCTATTCTATTCTATTCTATTCTATTCTATTCTATTCTATTCTATTCTATTCTATTCTATTCTATTCTACAGCAGTAAATGTTGCCATTGTAGTGAAAAGAATGAAACAATTAACCATTTGATCAATGGCTGCAGCAAAATTTCCTAACCTGCCAAAAACTGTGTTGCCAAGTTGCCAGAATTATTCATTAAAATTTTTCCCAGAGGTTTGGATTTAAATATAGCAAAAATTACTGAGAGTTGAGAAGATTTTGGAAAATGACTGGGTTAAGATCTTATGAGTTTTAAGATCCAGGCAGGCATCTTATTCATGACACACTTGATATAACAGTTACTGAAACGAAGAAAATCTTGTTCATTGATGTTGTTATTCTGGGTAATGCTTGCATTGAGGAAAAAAAACAATTAGAAAAAAAGTATTAAATACAGGGATTTGCAGATCAAAGTTGAACTCTTATGAAAAGAAGAAATCTGTTGTTGTACCTATTGTAATTGGAGCTCTTGGAACAGTACCTAAAGGACTTCCTGGATATCTGGAAACATTGAATCTATCAGGCTTGAACATCTAATTTTACAAAAAAATAAAATAAAAAATCCCACCTTGCTAGGAGCTGCCTATATTCTTAAATGTTATGTTAGTAATTCTTGAATGATTTAGTTTCCACAAGTCTTAGACTACAAATCGAGCAGTAGATTATCCACATGTAATAATGTTGTCCCAATGGTTATCAGCACATTGGGTACCATGCTAAAAAAACTTGGCTAATACTTAGAAAATGATGAAATTTCCATCTGTCATTTACAAAAGGACAAAAGGTCACAATACTTGGATCTACACATATACTATACCAATACTTTACATAACATAATATTTACAAGTTATGACAGTGATGAAAAAAGTAAACTTGCATTTACAACCTTCGCAGGTCTGTAAAACAGGAAAACTGAAGTAAGATCATAAGAACTTTGCTTAATTATTGAGTTGCTGATCCCAGTTGTAGTCACTAAACAAGGATCACCTGTATTTCTTGGAGTATATTTTATAGCAATGAGCATGTTAAATGCAGGATTATTCTTTATGCATTATTAGAGCTTTTCCCCTCATAAACTCTGCGCCTACTTTAACATCCATTGCTCAAGTCTCCTCATTCCTCTTCTCCACCTTTCCACTGAATTGGCCATAGGAAGGAGAACAAACAACAATCAGCCAACACCCCACCAGTGGTTGCTCTCCCCTCATCATTTTTAAATTTCTGGACGGGGAAAAATAAACAGAATCAACCCCTACTTAGCCACTGTGTAAGGCAGGGGTGTCAAACTCATGGGCTGCGGGCCAGATGTGTCCCGTGCTGCCCCCACCCCCACCCAGTTTAGCAAAGGGGAAAAAAGTCCCAATAAGTCATGTGACGCCGCCATGATGATGTGAGTTTGACACCCCTGGTGTAAGGTAAATGGCAAAGCCACTTGCGAGGACTGAAGAATGGCATAACAACACCAAAACACTCTGAATTGGATCAGCTTCTCACCACCTATAGTATTTATAGAGGTGTGGTTCCAATCTTGTGTTGATTCAATGCTTATCTTAGAATTTTGTACTGCTGTATGTCAATCAGAACACATGGCTTTTGAATATTCTGATACAAAGAATATTAGAATATTCTTTTGAATACTTTTGTTCTCTGATCCTCTGGGCTTAATTTGAAATTCATGCAGAAACCTAACAATAAAACATGAGATACATTTAGTTCTTCATTCTTTAGGTGTAATAATTTCCATGCTGGCAATCCTATATACATATCTATTTTCCTTATATTTAAAAGATAACTGGATTTTTTTTAAAAAAAATAATAAGGTGCAAACATCAGTCCAAAACAACATTAACTTTCCCTTGTGCTTTAACATTTGCCTTCAGTGCCAAATAATTTATTTTATTTATTTATTTATTTATTTTTTATTTATTTATTTGATTTGCCAATTGTTTACAAGATAATAAGTATAAATGTATACATAGTTGTGAATACATGAAATGGTTACATATAAGAAAAATAAAAGAATAAGAGAAACAATAGGACAGGGACGGTAGGCACGTTGGTGCGCTTATGCACCAAGCAACTTAGCTTATGCTGGCGCTCTAGCTCAGGTTTCTTCAGTGCACTGACTTTTGAGGGTACAGATAGAGAATTAAGGAGTTTGTATTCCCTCTTTAACATTTGGCTTCTTCTTGTCTAAAAGGCTGATAATCTGTGGTCACTTTCTGCTGCTTTTCTTCTCAGGCATGCTTGCACAGAGCACATGTTCTTTGATTCTTCTTCTGCTAGGGTTGTACCTAGCAAGGTGCTTGGCTTTGCCTGTCCCTCCGATGTGATTCCTGACATAGATCTCCTTTGTGTTATAGTTATAAACCTGTTTTACTAATCATTGCTCAAATGAGCTTCCTGCTGTCAGGAAAGCTGGCATGGCTTCCACCTCCGATACCTGGCACATTCCAAATGTTTTGGACTATAATTTCCACAGTTCCCTAGGCAAAATTGATTTTGGTATTTGACACTTTTTGAGATTAAAATCTCAGGGGTCTCGCTGAGCAAATAAGTTCTTTTGTTTTTCATTTCCTCTCACAGTACAGGTAGAAGATTTGACAAGCAGGTCATATTATTATTATGATTATTACTCAACTGAGAGCCACTATAGAAATCTGAAAGCAACTTCTTGAATTTTGAATGATGGATGCTGAGAAGATACTTATTCTCAGGATCAGTATCTGTCATTATTCCCAACACATGTGTCTGAAATATGAAATACAAGAAAAAGATATCTTGTTCAGAGATTTGTACATTGGGGTTTTTTTTGCTTTATGTTTCAGGCTCAAATGAAATCACAATGTTTGACATAAATTTAACAGAACAATAAAATTTAGCCTGAAGGTCAGCAATATTTTCAGGCATGATCCCCAAATCTCACAAGATTGTGTGCTGCTTCATTGAAGTCTTGCACAGTTTGATATTCTTACACTATTCTATCCATTAAAATTATTTTATTATTTTTAGTTTCCTTTGATTTTTTCCCCACTTAATCCGTTTGGCAATCTTTTTGGTCTCAATGAATACTTAAGCCAACTCTTAGTTTGTTTGGGGGGAAAACAAGTTATTCTGTTTTGGATGTGCTTCAGTTCTCCAAATACTGCAGGTTTTATTTTTTTACTTACAAAATTTATATCAGTATTTTCTCATTCATCTTGACAGCTTCGTGCTTTGCTCATAACCCTCAGGATCCAAACTAAATAACACTTTAATATTTTATTTCAACTCTGTTCCACCACTGGCTGCAGGTCTCTTAGGGAATGAGGAATGATTCCAGCAACTATGTTTTTTAAGTTGGAAATTGGGAGCAAATTTGTGTAGTTTTGTGTAGTATCATGCTTTTGCTTCACAGTAACAAAGCTTGTGCGCCATTTTCATCATCCGCTAAAGCCTACAATGATCCTTCTAATCTCCATCTGTAGCCATTGATCATATGCACTGACCTATGAAAGAATTCTTCAAGCAGTGTCCTACAGCGACAGTAGAATGTATAAATGAGGCTTTCCTAAAATTGCAGAAATAGTAGACAACTGAAGGTAAGACTCATTAAATAGTCAGTATTGTTGAATTTATCCCTCCCTTTTCTCCTGTTTTTAGGCACACATTATGAACAGACACATATTTCATTTATCTGAGACCACAGACAAACATGAAGATTGATATCAGTTATGACTGTCTACAGTATGCATCATAAATTATATCTAGTTCAGCAGCAATATAAGCCAAATAAATAGATGACAGAAAATAAATATTAATCCTCATATTTATATTAAAACATAGAATTGCTTTAGTATTCTTTTTGATAAATAATTTGTAGCATTTTATTTCATGGTGATTTTCCTTAAAAAGAATCTTCTGTTTCAGAAATATACGTATGTATATATTTAAAAAGTTTCCTTCCTCGTGTTTGTTTTTTGCAGATTCCAAAATTAGAACAAAGCACAATTCCTAGTGGGACTTCTGGTGCAAGGAGGCATTGAACTTTTGCATTCTCTTAGCCTGAAGGCGGTTGTGCCAATGGATAACCGGCTTTTCTTTGCTAATCATGCCTATATTTGACAATATTGTACTTTTGATTCTGTGCTGCTTAAACTCTGTTTGTATATTTTGAAGTTTGTTCAGTTCATAAAATTTGTCTCAAAAGCTACTGGAGTCAACTCTGCTTTGCTTTTTTTATTCAGAATGTCAACACATTAAAATCAAAATTGCTAATGATTTTGTCAAAGTTGAGTCTCTTTTCTGCTTGTTTTTCTTTTTTTTAAATCTGTGTCTGATTAAAACTGGTGGTAATATTAAAGCTGATACTGTGCATCGTTTTGTAAGCTCTTGTTTTAGTGAATCTAAATGCAGAACTTAACTTACTCTTAAATTTCTTGATGTATAAAAAGCGGTGCTTCGTGCATAAGAAACCTTTGGAATCTCCAAATATTGTTGATGGCCGTGCTGATTGATACTTCTGGGAGCAATATAATGTCATCTGAAAAAGAGGGAATTTGGGCTTGATCTGTTCACCATTTGATTTTCTTAAACCATTGTTGTTCACCCTTTTAGCTAGATTTTGGTAATCTGCTTGGAGACTGCAGAAAAAAGCTGTCCTGGGAGTTCATGCATCTACTTTAGGAATTCCCATTAGTTTTGGCAATTCTCCTCTCTAGTCATTAAGACAAAGTGCAGCGTACAAGTGGATCTGTACCAAATACCTATATCCTTAATGTAGTGCATGTTGAGTAGCCTTTCTCCATAGACTTCATGCTTACAAATGAGCATTTCTAGAGAGGAAGGATATGTTTTATGTCAGGAATGCAATATGTAAGAAAGCTTTCATTTACCAATGGAAGTTTCTAAACCTGTAGCATCCACATATTCTTGGGAATAGAGTAAGCTGGCATGTCTCTTGCTGTCTCTTAAATATAATATGTGAATATATTTACACTTGCATTAGAATGGCCAACGGTATTGGCCTACAGACCTTTTCCCTTTTCATCACTATTCCTTTTCTGGCCTATGAATCTGTTAGAATATATTCTCAGTATTACATATTTGGGCCCAAATGTTGGCTGTATGTTTAAAAATATCAACCAAAAAGTAATGATTGACAATGGAATGGTTAGGTCATCCATCATTTTTAGAAAAAAAAATCTACTGTAGAAAAAGAGTACTTAGGAATGAACCACAACTGATTGGTTTTACATCGCATTTGCAGAACTATAGTTTCCCCAAATTTTGGAGCTTCAACAATGGTGTAGAATGTGTTTCCAATGAAACTAGTAGAATATGTTTTCCAGTTTCATTGAAAAAATGTTCAGCTAAATTGGATTTTCAATTTCTTTTCACAGACATTTTCAGTCTGCATACTACACATTTCTAGTTGTATTTGGTGGGGGGGGGAAATATGTATCAATTTTATGTACTCATTGCCATCTTATAATTATTGCTACATTTTGTAAGAAAGGACATGCTTTAAGTTGAAGATAGCTCTGGAAAGGGCTAATACACACACACACACAATTTATTAAAATATTTTTTTAAAAAAGCAAATACCAACTAATATAAAGAGAGAAAAAGAAAAGAAAAACCAAATTGAAGAGTAAGATAAAAATGCAAGAAAGCAAAAAAGAAAGAAAGAAAGAAAAAGGTACAAAGAAGTAGCTTCTAGTCTTCTTTACAACAATTTTAAATACAATCATACATTTACCTCTTACTCAAGGATTACAACACAACTCTCTTTCTATAATCTATTCTATTTAATCAAAACAATAAACCATAGGTTCATTTTTTGGGTTCCATAGAAAAAGTCTATAAAGGAGTTTCTAGATAGTATTAAATGTAGATTTACATTTTCTCTGATCAAAGAAGTCAATTTAGCCATTTCAACAAATTCTGTCATCCCCACCAGTTATTCCTCCATTGTGTATAGTGTCAAATCTTTCTATCTTTGTGCATGCAATTATCCTGCTGCAGTTATCATGTATAAAACCAAAGTTCTGTTACTTTTTTCCAACTGTTTTTTGATCAATGCCCAAAAGAAATATCTCTGATTTCAATTGTGCATTAATCTTTAAAATGTTCTGACTCAGTATATATATTTGAATTCAGACTATTCTAGCTTTTTTACACATTCACCAAACATGATAAAATGTCCCTTGTTGTTCACATTTCCAACATAAATGTGAAGTGCCTTTATACATTCTAGACAATTTCTCTGGAGACATATACCATGGCACATCATTTTATAAAAGTTTAAAATTATAACTTAATGTAAATCAATCCTTCCAACCACATATTTTCCCATTGTCCTATGTGTATATTATAAATGAAAATTTATCATCCATTATTTTACTTCTATTGGTTCAAATTTCAATAAAAGTTTCTACATTGTAGATTGTACATTACATGTTTATCATTTATACACAATTCTATTTCAAATTCAGTCTTGCAATGTTCAAAACCATGCATTCTTTTGTCTACCTTAAATCGTTCTAGTAATTGTAAATAAGAGAACCATTGACAGCTGTATCCCTCTGCCACTAGTCTCCTTTTGATTTTATTTTACATTCTCCTTGACAAAATTTTAACATCTCATCATAAGTTAACCATTTCTGTTTGTCTATTGTTTCTTGTCTATTAAATGCTTCTTATGCTGAAATCCACAAATGTATTCTTGGGCACAACCTGGGTTTGTGCCCAAAATTCTGTATTCTCAATATGGCGTGTCTAACACAATGTTTTTAAAATTCCACATTAACCTTGACTTTATCATACCACAAATACCACAATATTCATGTCTCCCCATCTCAGGTTGGGTCCTTCTAACTCCAAAAACCCTCTGTTTCTCAGCAACATCTATTCTTTCATCCAAACCAAAGAAAAAGCTGCAAAATACAATTTCAAGTTAGGTACACCCAATCCTCCCTTTCCTTTGCATCTTGTAAAACTTTATATTTAAGGCATAGTTTTGTTTTTTTAAAAACCTGGCCACATAAATTTAGATATATCCTTCTGCCACTTGTTTAAATGGTGCCAAATGAGTTGTCAAAACAGGCATTGCCTGGAACAGAAACATTGATAGCTCTGGAACGAAATTTACACCAACTGAGCCCAGTGCTTTATGCTACTTATTAATTTCACCTCCTGGAAGCTTATCATCCTTCCTTTTCTTTTTCTGTGTAAAGTTCAATCCATACATGGCTGTAGGAACTTTCTTGCTGCATTTACACTGGGAAATTCTGAAAGGAAGTTATAAACCATCATGTAAAACTAGTTCCTATGCATGAAGATATAGGTCAGCAATGATTCTATTGTTCATATAACTGCACATCGTCAATGTGTGTCAGCACTACAAACAGGAAAGTGATCTTTCATGTCATGATGTGGACATATTCATAGCTTTATGTAGATTTATGTCACCTAACAGCAGAATATGAATTCACTGACTCCTATATACATTTATGTCTTACTTTAGGACACCAAAACAGACTACATTTAATTTCTTTATGTTCGAATTTGAACATATTAATATGTATAGTTGAGGAAGGTTATTTTGAAGAAGCTGGCAAGAACAGAAAATAAATGGGAAGGATTGCACCTCCTTTAGTATTGTGCAACAGTACCTGGATATGCACATGTGGAGACAGTCACAAGAAACTTAGAAAGCAGCTATGCAAGCCTAGTAAAGACATAGCTGGTTTATGGGGAATATATCATACATGTCTCACAGGAAACACTTCTTCTAAAGTATTTTAATAGCTCTTATATATTGTTAAACATTGAAAATAACGAACTGGTTAACTAGAATAAGGGCTGATTCATTCAGCACCCTGGACAGATCCCAAGACGTGTCAACATGTTTGTGTATGTCTCTGGACCCAAATGGCCCCTTATTTTTTCTAAAGTTAATTGATCTCTCAGATCCCCTTATTAAATAGTGGAAACATGTGCAAGATGAATGTTTTTGCCTGGAACCTAGCATTCTATTCCTTTTCCTTAACTCTCTGTGGGTACTGAAAGATCAAAATCTTTAACAACAAGATGGATATCCCAAAGGTGCTTTTTCAAGAGGCAACTGGACTTTCTGGTTTTTTTTCTTTGAAGATGTTTTGCTTCTCATCCAAGAACAATGACATGATATAGTGCCAGAGTAAAGGCCCTCGGGTTGTTAGATACTTTGAATTTAGTTAAGTATGTCATAGGGTTTGCAGAAGGGTGGGTTCACTGGCAATAAAGGTTGGGGATCTAGCTAATTCAATATTCCTCTGTGTCTGCTATGTATTGTTTAATGGGTGCTTTGGCCTGATCATATACCATGCTGAAATAAAAGACCTGGAGAAAAACTCAAGTTTGAGATTTTTAGTTGTCACAGTTTTTCCCCACGTGGACTGAAAATCATCCCTCATAGCTGGTGGCTCAAGGCCAAGGGGAAAGAAGGGTAGTCTGAGCCAGTAGTTGAGCAGTGCCAATCTTAGATGTTTAGACTGAAAAAGTTCTAATGGTGCAAAATTGGATAAAGGTCCCAGCTGGGCATCGTAAACTGGCTTGGCTTCAAATAATTTGAGTGCTGCAGGAATATAGTAGCCACATCTTGTCTTGAAGAATTTAAGGATGGCAGATTAGCTTTTTTGTATATTTTCAGTCACCCAGTCCCCATGGGGTTTTCTACTGTTGACAGAATGTAGGACTCCTCCCAGATACTTGAAACAAGATTCCTGCTCAATCTTGTGGTCATCTATCACCCAGTAGTAGTTTTGGGGCCTTTTGGCAAGTGCCGTGATTTTGATTTTCTGATAATTGAGTTCTAGCTGAGCTTCCTTACAATACAGTGTTGGTATTCTCAGCGTTCTTTTGAGGCCAATACATGTTAATTGTCAGTTTTATCTCCTAAAACTTATGAGAGTCTTATTAATGAATCATTTTGTCTCTTTTACAATATTTTAACCAAGGCTGCAACTTCTATTCAACTTTCCCGTGTTCCTTTCATTGAGTCTTTCTTTTTCTTACCAGAACATAACTATATAAGGTCTTTTGACTGAGAATGAATGTGCCCTTCCCTCTCTCTAAATCTGTAAAAGATAACACACGGAGGAAAGGGAAAGATAGCTGCAAGGGAAGAGTAAAAGCAGATGATCTGGAACTGTAATTCTAATGTCAGGAAAACAGAGGCTGATCGGAAGTTGGTAAATGTTGTTAAGAATAACAAAATGCCTTATTTAGATATATTAAATAGAAAAGCAAAAGTAAAGACTGAGTAAATGCAGTATGCTCCGCCCTGTAATTGAGTAGACCAGGTTGCCCTGATAAAAAACACAGATTGAATGTGCCTTTTTGTTTAGTGAAGATGGCAAAATGCTAAGAGGTAATCAAGAAAAGGCAGCGCTAATCAATTCTTAGGTTAGTGTTTTCTAACAAAAACATGCTTTGCTTGAAAATTTGTGATGAGCACCATTTATTATAGCTATGGTTCTTTTGGAGCTGATATTGTACATTGATATAAAAAGTCATCCTTCCCCAGGTTTTTACTCAATCGTTTTTAAAAGGATTGGCTAAACAGTTATTTTCAGCTTATCTAGAGATGTGGCCAATAGTATTTGTACCACCAACCCTGAGAGAATAATTTGGGATCTGATTAGATTTATCAACTAATTGGAACTCTTTGTGGCATAATATTAAGTCAGCAAAAAATTGCTTTTTAAAAGTGGAAAATTGTTCCAGCTGAAAAAAAATCAAAAACTTTGAAAAACTATTACATTTAAAAGATACATTCAAATTTAGTTACAATTTATTAATTATGTTAATATTGTTTTCCTAAGTAATCATCTTTGTTCAGGTATTCAGGAAATAATATTTAATAAGCATGTTTGAAATGTTTTTATTTCTCCTTAATATCATATACGTTACATGTTTTTGTGTGCAGAACTTCCAATTTATGTTTTAATCATTTGTTTCCCCCTCTGACTTTTTTATTTTTAATTCAGAAAATTAAAAAGGCATTTAAAAATAAAGTGTTCAAAGTTTAAAAATTTCAACTGCATTATAAGATTAGGAAATGTACTTATATAAAAATTTGAAAATATTATCCAGTGACAATCTGGACAAAGGACAACGCCTGAAGATTATCTTAATGCAAACAAATGATATGATGATATGTCAAATGAGCTGGAAAAAGTTCTTAGTTTAGAAAAAAAGTGAAAATTATTTCTCAGACTCAACCTCCTCTCTCAAATCTTATGGAATCAAAGGAAAATACCACACAGTGTGTAACACCGTATTTTAAACCTAAAGGCTCTTAATCAAGCATTCATTAAAGGCCATCTTAGAATCTCTGCTCTAAGACTCTGATGCATCTTCTCACATGTAGGTCATTTGATTTACCTTGTACCTTGTTATAGGAACAAAGGCAATACTTTTCAAATATGAATCATTTTGTTGTGAATTTTACTTCAACCTCTCTTTTAAAATGGCCTTTCTTCAGTTCTTGAATCAAACTGTTATTCATGTCTAGTCTAAGAAATAAGAGTAACTGGTACCATCCAGAACAATCTTTGGCCATGCTGAGTAGAGCTGGAGTGAAAGTTTAAGAATACCTCTTAACTAAACTAGTGCTTAACTAAAGTACTAAAAAGAAAAGGCATTTATTATAAAGAACCACAATTTATATTAAAACACTCCTTTAATAAATGGTGTGTGTTTATTCTTCTGTGTGCTTTAACTCGCCTAGTACAGAGAAGAAGTCACAAAGAGAATAATGTTTTCCTTGTGAGGCTCCTCTCTCTTTCTAATTTACACGTGGAGTCCTCCAGCAGCATCAAGTTGACAATTCCCCAGATCTCCAATAAACATTGTAGAGATTGCTGGTTAGGAAAAGTGGAAGCTGTAGCCTGAACACATACAGAGAACACTAGATCACCTCTCAGAAATATAAATCTAAGAAAATGAAAGAGATTCACCTTCAGGTACAAAATACTTCATGTTTATCTTGGGCTTCAGATTGTAAGAAATAGGACCTTTTTAAAGTGATACAACTTTATTGAGGAATGTCAGTGCCAATAAAACACTTCAAACGTTATTTTTCTGTTGTATACTAGCCAGAATTCTTTGGAATAGGGCCAGATTATAAATACTGCAAATAATGAACATCCACAGGGCCAGTAATATGATTTTTGTATCTTGTAGTTTTATTCTCAAAAAGTGCTAGCATGTGTCCCATTCTTAATTATTTTAAAGTTTGCAATCTTAACAAGGAACTTGCATTTGAATTAGCATGCTTAATATCATTTATATCTTATCTATCTAGTCTTTTGCAACGTTATCCATGTTCATGACCTGTCTCAGACTTCTACACATAACATTGGAAGTTTGAATCTAAAAGGTGCTTCTATGAGAGGTCCTTGGTGCTCTCTAAGCTTGGTTGTTTTCTTACAGACGTTTTATTACCCAACCTAGGTAACATCATCAGTGCTAGTAAGGTGTAGGGTTTGCTCTCGGTTTATATTCTAGTGGCTTGCCTTGTCACTGTTGGTGAAAGTGATCTTGGAGATTCTTTGGTTGGGCTGTTAACTGTTGGCTTGCTTGGCGGTTTCTTGTCTCGTTTACTTCTTGATTGTTGGTCTGATGTTAACGTTGGAGTTAATCTATGCTCATGTATATGAGAGCAAACCCTATCCCTTACTAGTCTAATTATGTTACCTAGTTTGGGCAATGAAACATCTGCAAGAACCAAGCTCATAGAGCACCAAGGATCCCTCATTTCAACCCTGAGCTGCAAATATTCTCCTTTATTGAGACATCTACATATGCTTCCTTGATCACAGGTTGGAAGCTCACACAATTAGAATCTTTATCTTGTTTTTTGTATTCAAGGAAATGTATAGAGGAGCATGTTCAGACGATACCTTAGGAAAGAAAAGTGGCAGAGATAGGGATGTCTGGATATCTCCCTAAGGTTTTTTTTATGTTTGCTGTCTTTTTGCAATGTATAAGAACAGTGTTCTGTCTATTTCTATCTTTCTTTAATCTATTATTTTTTTAACTGTATGGAGATGGCAAAAGTTTAAGAAAATGATTATTTTATACTTACTAAGTTTAAGACCATCATAATCTCTCTGTATAGAAAAATATTTATGTCCTCAACACATGCAGCGGGATTAATCAGAACCAATATTGCCATTCTGTTAGTTATTATTCATTTTCCTCTTCATAACATTTAAAATATAATTGTTTGTTGAACTGTCATGCTGTTCTGTTTTAAATATACTTTTCACATTTTCCTTAACACATTTTACAGCTTCCCTTACTGGTGTGGGCCACCTGCTTATCTGAAAATATCTTAGCAGGTTGTCATGAGTAACAAGATTGTCTTATCAGAAGGTGATGGAAGGATGATCCATATGAGAAGTTATATAATATACCATGAAAGAAATCTATTCTGATTTTCTGTCCTGTTGCATCAGATACTTCATTTGCAGATGACTTCTTGATGTGGAAATAACATGGCTAAAAAGAGATAATTTTTGAATCCAAATTCTGCCAGATGTTAGATTCATTGAAATAATCAGTTTTCACTAATTTAAACCCCATTCATTTTGGTACTTCTTCCTTTTTGTCAGTGAATTTTTGGTCTATAGAATAATTTCCTCCTCCTCCTCCTCCTCCTCCTCCTCCTCCTCCTCCTCCTCCTCCTCCTCCTCCTCCTCCTCCTCCTCCTCCTCCTCCTCCTGAGCATTTGCTACCACATTGTTTTAGCCCTATTGGGATTACCAGTGTTTTGAGGAATCTGTTCCCTTCTATCTTCTTCATGCTTTGCTAGTTCCAGACAAGACTAAAAAAATCATCCTGCTTGATTCCCCTCCCCCCATGCTTCTCTAAATATCATGTACTTTCCCTTCCTAGTGTCATAAATCAAACTGATAGGGCTGCCACACTGAAACATACTGCACTCAGGAAAGGAAGCCAAAATTGCCCTAAAGAACTATCTTGAAAGCAGGCAGGAAAAAAAAATGGATTTTTAAGACTGGCCTCCCAGAATGAGGCAGCTGACACATGGATGGGATATAGTGCCAGGGTAAATTCCCCTCCCTGCCAGCACTAGTTGTGTTTATTGCTATAACAGTGGCTTTGTGGGGTAGTATAAAATTATGCCTGTTGTCCATTGGGGCGGGGGGAACTCACTTGGAAAATATACAATTTGTTTTCAGCTGTTTGAGTAAATTTCCTCTAAGAAAAGTAGAAATTGAGCACATTTAATACTTAGACGATTGAGTCTTCATCTGTTTCAAAACCCACAACTTTTATGCATGTTTACCAATTGCTTTTAAGATGTTGGAAAGTGAAATATATGCTTCAGTTAAATACACAAGAATAAAAACTCTTTTGATAGAAAGTTAACAAAAGGAAGGGGCTTTGTTTTGCATTTAATCATAACGGAAACTGGGTTGTCTTTGAGGGATTAGCAATCAAAAGAACTGACAGAATATTAAAAAGGCATCCTGGGTTCTTTTGGCAAATGGCCTTTTTTGTGAAGTATCATATGAGGACAACACAAGGCATGATGAATTCAGAATTTGTCAACAGTTTCAAAGAGAATGAAGATTCAATTTCCTTCCAGATAAATTTCAATTGAATTTTATGGGAATAGGAGTTTCAGGCTAAAGTTCTTTAAGCTTGTTTGATAAGTAATAATCTGAAGGCAAGTACTCGACTTTTAAAAGAAATTTAGTAGAATTTGAGCCCTAGAAAGACCAGTGTTTTAAGGATTTATATGATTCAAGTTGTAACAGTTTACCCATTTATTTGGGAGTGCGTAAGTCTTATTAAACTCATTGAGGCTACTTGAAAGTAGACCTGTATATGGGTTACACTGTCAGAGATCTTTTGGTATAGCTTTGCAACATTTTCCTATTTAATGGTACAATGAATTATATTGAATATATTTGTAATCCCATAACATTACTTTATAGCAAACAAAACTCTATGTCTAATGGTAAAGTACTGGATCCCCCACACCTGTGCTCACAGTCTTTATGGGTTAATCAGCGTGAGAGGGAGGGAAGGAGAGAAAGAGGGAGAGAGGGAGGGGAGGGGAGAGAGGGAGAGAGAGAGATAGTATAATGTAAGGGAGACCTAAAATGAAGTCCATCCTCCCCAACTGGGTGATTTTGAATCACTTGTCTTTTTTGCCCCAGACTGTTTCATTGAGGGGAAATTGAAAAAGGGAATGGCAGAATATAAATTAACAAATTTAAGGTGTTTGGCCTAGGTTGACTGATATTCTCATCTGGAGGAGTGCAATCAATTGGAGATCTGACTGCCAATTAATGGTTGTTCTATGTGTTTTAGCTGGTATTATTTTATTTTTCTATTTTTCTTCTTTGGTTTAATGTACATCACCAGAATCACATTGTTCAAGTTGGGTGGCCATATGAATTCTATAAACCAGGGCTCCCGAATCCCCAGTCCATGGATTGGCAAAGGTCTGTGGCTTGCCAGCAACCGGGCCATGCAAACTAGTGAAGCCCCATCCATGGTATACAGGCAGAATGCAAAACCACGTCCCCTCTGTCCGCGGAAAAAGCATTCTCCATGGAACTGGTCCCTGGTGCCCAAAAGTTTTGTTATAAACAAAGAAACAAATATGCATTTATTAATACTTATAATTTTTATGTGAGTGTGTCTAAAGCTTATACATATCCAAGATCCATTGGGCTTCTTCCAAGTATGAGATGGAAACATTTTTTGATTATAATATATAGGACAGGGCAGTCATATGAAGAAGTTGACAGTCTTTGGGTGGGTAGGAGTATGACATGGAATATGTTATGGAATATGAACCAGTCTTATTTCCACTCCTTCGTAGTACCATAGTTCCTTTTTTTCGTGTCTTCTTATCTTTTGAGGGGAAGAATAATTGCATGTCTCCTTTCTCTTTATTCCTGCTATACTAACTAAATAATTCCCACACGTTATCATTTTGTGCTAACGGATCCCTGATAAGTACTGTGCAGAAAAATTATATCTACTTATGATTTTTGTTGAAGCAATTGGCCCCAGTCTGCTTCTGTCAATTGTAGAAGTATTATATAAATTAGGCAACAACTGGTTGCTGCTCCATTCTTTCCCTCCCTAATGCTTTGCTCAAACTTGCACTCGCATGCATCATTAAACAAAGTCAATTCCCTCCCCTTCTCATTCATCTCAACCTCAAGCACAGAAGACCGGCAATAGTGCTTAGTTTTTCCCACAATATCTAATGGAGCTGCACCCCCCCTAGCAAGAGAATAAAGTACAATTACTCCAAGTTCCACAGAACACTGGCTTGTCGTGAATTATCCTTCTGCAAAAAGCAGTGTAGGAGGCACACTGTTTGGCTTGCCAGGAGCAGGTGGGCATATGTAGCACCAGGAACCTGTGTGATGCTTCTCAGGAAGAAAACAAAGAAAACCTGCAAAAAAAATTATAGTCCATTTGCACAAACCAGATGGATCTGCTAGGTAATACTCATGGTCCCATTACATATGGCAGGGGTCAACCCCCGGTCCATGGACCGGCACTGGTCCAGGGCATGTCAGAAACCGGGCTGTGCAAACAAGAAGGATGCAGGCTGCATGTGAAACCACGCACCCTCTGGTCCGCAGAAAACCTCTCTCCACAGATCGGGTCCCTGGTGCCCCAAAGGTTGGGGGCTGATGACATATGGGATATCACTCATATTTAATTGTCTCAAAGGGCCCCAGGCTATTTTTTTTTATAACATTGAGTCTTATGACAGATAATCTTCTTTCATCTTCTTTCAAGTTGATCAGTTTCTTTCCACAGACTAGAACAACGCAAGTCAAACTTAATGGCAGCAAGAATTCTTGATTTTTGTTTACAATTTTGATCAATTTATTATTTTTCTGTAGTCTGTGTTCATAAAAAAAATACTGATATTTGTTTACAATTTTGATCAATTTATTATTTTTCTGTAGTCTGTGTTCATAAAAAAAATACTGATTTAAGTTTAGTGCTACACCATACAGTATTGATCAGTTAATTGTTGAGCTACTGAGTAAACCAAAGAACTTTTATCATTTGGGGACTATTGGTGATTCTTTTAATCCTGATTAAGGCTAAGCCACATTTAGCATAGCCTGCATATAGTATATCCTTCATTGGTGGGAAAATGCTTTAAAATACTCTCTGTGTGAAAAAAAAAATGCTGCCTCTTGTAATGTTTTCATTATTGATGCTCCTATTAATGCAAGATCCAAGCAATATCTAAGCAATCCTCAGATATATTTATGCTTGTGTGTGCATAAAGAGAGGGTCTAGCCCAATCACTTGGCCCTCTGTATATTTTCAAGTCAACAATACCGTGAAACAGTTTTGCAACTGTGATAGCTTGAAGAAGCATCAGAGGAATATTCTCCTGCTGTTTATATCATCCCCACAATTTCCTGCTATTTTATGAGTGCAGAATCTTTACAACAGAGATAATAGAGAAACAGAAAGCGCTCAGCTTGACTTCTGAGACTTTGAGTTAGTTTTCAGGATAGTCACTTAGATAATTTATCATAATTCATATGATAAAACAAAAATTCAACAACTTCCTAATGTGGTTGTTTATAGTACATTTTTCTAACTTTATTTCCATATAAAAATTCTGGGCCTAAAGAACAAGCCTTGGATTTTACAAACAATTTGCATTGGAATAAATCAGTCTTAATATAGATTTTTTTAAAAAATAAAGTACTACAGATGGCTCACTTTCCCCAACACCTACCATTTCTCTCTGTTTTATTTTCTTCTGAGTATTAATATTGCCCAGTTATTAAATGCATCTCTCCTGAGTAGGCATATCTAGGAAACTCAGAGCAATTCTTCCTGAATTTTGAGCTAGGGGACTACATGACTGATTTCAGCCATAAATTAAATGAAGCAGAATAATACAAAAGAATTTGTTGTTTTCTTATTATTCATGCATTAATTCCCTTGGAGATGCTTTTATAGAACTTGCACTTTTCTGTTAGCAAACATGTCTCCCTGGGAAAAACCCTGTCTTATTTGGCATCATTTCATTGAACAAAACATGAATTGTTGTGGTTTTTTTGTGTGGTGATAGTTAGATAAGATTCTGTACTCTGTGAATGGTTCTTTTTTCAAGTATACTAAAAACAACATAGAAAAGTCAAGCTAAATATTTGGATTTTCCCATAGTGATTATCTGTAATGGGAGTATATCAAATTTATCACTTTTTCTCACTGAATTAATCCTCCCGATCAAAATTTTCTCAAACATCTATTCACAGATCTCATCTGAGTCTCTAAAATCTGGAGAAGCTTATTCCAAGATGAGCTGTTTATGACAGAATTTGGGACTATGATTTCAATAGATAATGCCATTATTTTTTCCAGGATCTTGATTAGGCATTCACAAGAAGACAGAAAAACAGTTCCTTGGACTTCTTAATCTCCAGCTAAAACACTCTTGATTTCACATTTGGGTTCTTTAATAATAGCACTGGAATAAGGAAAAGATTCTACAAACGGACACCGTGGTGTTGAGCACAAAGCTTTGGACTGGTCCAAAACAAAGGTTTAACCTGAAAAAAACATGGGGAAAGTTGTTGTACCATATTTCACATTTTTTATAGCACTGTATTGATTAAAATACGTATAGCCCATTATCTCATAGTAAATAGATGGTAGGTTGTTTCAGGAAGTAATCACATGAGGTGTTCTTGTTATCCTAGTACAATGTGTTCTATTGCTTGGTGAAATGCTGTTCTTTGTAGCATTATTTCATACAGACTGGAAGTCTTTCAAGGTAAGGAAAAACTCCTGGTCAGAAACCCGTTACTGAATTTCAGTGGCACATTTTTGGGAGAGTTTCAAAGGCCACAAAAATGGGTAACTAAATGTAGAACCACCAAATTTTTATGTGTCTTGGAAAGTGGTAGTCTTGGCTTTTAACCACCCCTTGGTGGATGCTGTTGTTTATTTTGCACAAGGTAGCACATAGCTCTCAGTGCTCAATCTGTAGGATGATTGACTGACTATGTGCCATCAAGCGTTGACGCTTAGCAATCACATAGATAGGTTTTGTCTATGAGTAGGATTACAGGTAGTCCTCAACTTACAACAGTTTGCTTAGTGGCCATTTTTCACACTTGCAACCATTGTAGCTTCCTCGTGGTCACGTGATTTACATCCGAATGCTTGACAACTGACTCGCATTTATGACGGTTGCATTGTCCCGGAGTCATGTGATCCCCTTTTGCCACCTTCTGACAAGCAAAGTCTGTGGAGAAACTGTATTCACATAACAACCTGGTTACTAATTTAACAACTGAAGTTATTCACTTAACAAACATGGCAAGAAAAGTCATAAAATGGGGCAAAACTCACTTAACAAAGTTATCACATAACAACATACATCAAGGTTACATCAAGCTTTGAAGAATTCTCACATATCCTATAAGGAAGGTAGAGTATTCCCATGACAGAGGCTCTGTGATCAGAACTCTGACTGAAGGAAACCTGCATACAGGCAGGGGAACAATCAGGGAACCTCCATGTAAATATTCTTTCCTCTTCCCAGTCATTAAATGTATTACAAATAAACTGGTACAGACAATAATTTTTGAAATTTTTTATTTCAAAGAAGAATCAACTAGTTGGCTAATATCTGTAAATGTATTAACCAAAACTTGTAGCAAATCTATTATGTTAATTGAGCACCCTAAGAAGCACTGTAAATGCTGTTCAGTGCAAATTATTAGGACATGATAATTTCAGAAAGAGGAACCTGATCATTAGGAAAATAGTCTATAGCAGGGGTGTTGTGACTTTTTCCCCTTTGCTAAACCAGGCATGGATATGGCCAGCATGTGACACATCTGGGCCGCGAGTTTGGCAGCCCTAAATCTGTGGCATAAAGGCTGACAATAAAGTTATTCTAAATTCTAAATCTAAGCCTGATTAGAAAAAATCTTGAGGAAGAATTGATATTATGCTTTGTATATACAAAAAGTAGCATTTTCTTGGATGTATTAGCATTAGCATTTTATATACTGCCCCGTTCTTCTTTACAGTACTCTCTGGGTGATTTATAATGTAGAAACATTATTTGCATATTGCTTCTCTTTAGTTTTCTACACAGTTAGGACTAGGACTCATGATTTCTACTCTGGTGCCTTAACTGCTACCTCAGACTGGCTTTTGCTGAATCATACCAACAAAGAATTGTGATTTATTTGGTTGTTTAAACACTTTGATTGATTCGTTCGTTGAGGGTTTAAATTAGTCAAGTTTAGTAACTGCAACTTGAATTTGACTTCAGTAGAAGTTATTATTATAACTTGCAGTATCTCCTGGGCCAAAGCAGAAGCAGAAGCAAAGGCTTTTAATGTCTTCCATAGAGACAAGCCAAAATTTATCTAGCACCCCCGCTCTCTCTATATATAATCTGCTAATTGTTTATGCCTGCCTGTACTGTTATAGGAAGATGCATTAATATAAATATTACAATAACAAAATGAACAACAAAATAGGGTGAAATAAGATGAAAACCAAAATGTGATAACTGGATAGTCAATACTGCCATGAAGGCATCTATTTTCCCTCCTCCACCTTCTCCTCCTCCATTATATTTGCCCTAATTCATATTCATTTCATTATTTTTAAGATTTAGTAGCTTAATATTTTTGCTATTATCCCTTTTTTATTTCCCCGTGAAAGCTTCAGAAAATAAGATATGGATTGTATTTTGCATCAAAAAATGGTATTAATAAATATCCACTAAGCTGCTTATTGAAGAGGATTTTTTATTTAATGGAGAGTTGACAAATCAAATTTGCTACTTTCTAAAAAATGTAAGTGATTAGTTTCTACAGTGTTTTTGTTACCACTTCAATTTACACTTTATCATCCATTGAATCCAGAAGGCAGATTTTTTTAAAAATCACATTCAGTTGAGACAATAAACTTCCATACATCAATAGTGCATTTATTGTGTATATTTCTTTCAGCCCCGCAACCCACATCCTATCTGAATAAGCCTTGAAGAAGTGCTTACTAATTACTCTGACATACTGAGCAGACAGTATTTTAAATTAGAATACTATCAGTAAGTCTTTTACAGATCTCGGAACATAATATTTTATTAATGCAAATATGCTATAAGCTACTTCTTCTGAAACTTGCAGTAAGCAATAAATGTATTGATAAAAATCCTTCAGTAACCATTTTTGCACACTGGAACTCTTCACAAGCATTTGTTAGTGATGTTGCAGAAAGTGCACAATCTGGAAGATGATGCATGAACCTTTTCGGCTTTTTCAACAGAAGAATTGAACAGGACAGTTATATCTTTTGGTTAGAGGGTCATTGTGATTCAGGGGTTAGGCTAGGATTGAGGTAGCCAGGTTTAAGTCCATTTTTCCCAAAGACCGAAGGACAGTTTTTAACTAGGAAGAGCATTGGTTGTCTAGTTTGTTCAAAATTCCAAAATGCTTAATTAAATTTGGGGTGATCAGAAGAATGCTCATGTTTAACAAAGAACAGAAACGATGGTCACCATGATTTCTGCATCCCGTGCTTATGTCATACCAATTTGACATAACAACACTGGTCTTTGTAGGTTTGTTGAATATACATCTAACATTACTTTTTATCATTATTACTTTTTTTTTAAGTTGGTGGTGTATTTAGTGGTGGAAAAAAATTATCACCATTGTTCTCCTTTCTTAGGTTATTTTAATGGCAATCCCATCATAGAGCTCTGAGGACCATTCTCCGTGCCCCTCTGTCTGTCTGTCTGTCTGTCTGTCTGCCTGCCTGTCTGTCTGTCTTTCTCTCTCTCTTTTTCTTTCTTAGCTGAATTCCAATTGTTGGAATAAAATGAAAACAGATGGCAATATCTGCCAGTGTTATTGGGAGTTGGGTACCATATAAGTTTCTCAAATCATCATTATCATCATCAGTGAAGTTTATTTATTTATTTAGAAGACTTATAGCCAGACTCTGGGTGCCATACATTAAATAAGCCCAATAAGCAATATTGGAAATAAAAATTGTACAATATCAACAAAAAATGAAATCCATAATTGAACTCAGCAGCAAGAGGCAACTGGGGCTCATCAGTGGTATAGAACAGATGACCACGGACCCCCATAAGGTGGCTTATCTATTTTCCCAGCCCAATGCCCAGGGAAAAGCCAAATTTTTAAAGCTTTCATGAAAGATAATGGGGCCAGGAGCAGATGGAGATCATTACAGAGGGCAGGGACTGCAACTAAAAAAACTTCACAGAAAAGGTGGGATATGTATGTAATATGTAACAAATACATATCTGCATTTTAAAACGTAAATATATGGCTTTTTAAAGCAATTCAGTTATGCTCTCTTTTATTCAGGCCGTAAGCAGGGTTTATTGTATTTGAAATGAAAATGATAGGTTCCTGACTGTGGCTTTAATACCTGCTGTCATGCCAGATTTACACCTTTTTAGGGGCTGACTATAATGCACACGTTCTTGGTGATTGACAGTTTGGCATAAGCGCAGTGTTTGACAGTCACCTTTATAAATATGCAAAGTGTTAATCAGCAGGATTGTTTTAATATTTCCACGTGGAGGGTTCTTTTCTATTATACATTAGTGTTATAGCAAGAGACAACAGCATGCATAAATATTGTCAGATCAAACTGAGGTTGGCATATTAGAATAAAATGGAAAGAATTGTTGAAAATAATATTTTCATTAGAAACAAACTATAATTCTTTTCAAACGATGTAATCTTTTGAATTTTCATCTTTTAAACATTATTTGGGAATTATGGATTGTAGGTAACGGATAATAACATTAGCATTGCTGGAAGCCAGTGCAAGCCTGCTGATCAACTGTCTGTGTCAATGGAAAATTCACATTCCTCCTCAAAGCAGCCCGACACTCTTGTTCTGGGGTGTTTCCTAATTCCTTACTCATGAGCATTAAAGGCGGAAGCTAATCGTTAACTGAATAGTTGTATTAAATATTGGCTGAAATTTAGAAGAGTCTTTTGGAATGGACGGCCATTGTACATCAAATCAATCAATAAAGTATGCTGCAGACATTTTAACCATTCCAAATTACAGTCTGGCCTAAATGTTAAACTATAGTGTGTTTTTATTTTATTTCAAATCACAAGGACTCTTAACAGCATTTTTTCCAGGGCTGGGATTCTACTGGTTCTGTCTGGTTCTGTAGAACTCCTTGTTAACTTTCTAAGCAGTTCGGAGAACTGATAGTTAGAAGAAATCTGCTTTTGTTTTTTTCCACCCTTATTGCATTCTTGGCAGTATGCCTAGACTTACTGTCTCCGAAGGAGGTTTTGTTTTTCTTGATACTTTCTTAAAGGGGAAGGGTTGTTTTAAGCTTTCTGCACTGATGTTGGGAGGAAATACTCCCCTGGAAATACTTCTTGGCTAGCTAGAAAGATTGACATTCAAACGTGAGTTTACATACCCTTTCTGAGTTTTGGTCTGAAACTGGTTTTTGGTGAAGTTTAATTCTGTGCTTGGTGACGTTTAATCCTGTGTTTATTGATGGGATAATTTTCCCTATTCAGCTTTGTTTGGAAGGAAAAAAGATTAATCTCTGTTCCTGAAAAGAAACTGGTTTGAGAAGTCTGGCTAGTTTCTGTGTTTATTTGTTCTGGTAATTGGTTTAACAAGCAACTGTTGTGATTTTAATTATTTTTATTGTGTTTTAATTTTTTCCTGCCTCATGGTTTCTTTGTCTATCTTGGGAGGGGGTCTTCCTTCACTGCTTTAGTGGTATCTGGCACTGTCCTTTTGGGGTGTACTTCCAAGAGGCAGGATGCAAGCTTGATTTTTTTAACTGCCTTTCTGGGGGGCATGTGACCTTTCCTTAAACCTGGATGATTTGCTTAGGATATCTTGTGAGTGAATGGGACCAGCTGGTATCTTTAAATGGTGCAAATGGATCTAAGGATTGCTTTTCCTGGGTGTGCTCTTTCTGGAGAGCTTAAATGACCTCTCTGCTAAAAGGTTTCACTTTATGAGCAAGAGTTGGCTGCTGATAGTTATTATTGCATTTAACTATTTTAATTCCTCAAGGTGCTCTGGCATCCTGCCTGATTTGTAACTTCGGCTTGCAGCTATTTTTAATCTAATGATTGGTGTTTAGGACAGCTTTTTGCAAGCAAAGAAGCTTTTTGTATTTTTGTACAGGTAATCCTTGACTTACAACAGTTCATTTAGTGACCATTCAAAGTTACAATGGCACTGAAAAAAGTGACTTATGACCATTTTTCACACTTATGACAGTTGCAGCATCCCTACTGTCATCAGTAGCTGTTGCTTGTTGAAACTGAATAGGGAAAATTATCCCCTCAATAAACACAGGATTAAACATCCTGTGGATTAGACCAAAACTCAGAAAGAGTATGTAAACTCATGTTTGAATGTCAATCTTTCTAGCTAGCCAAGAAGCCTTGCTGAATGTCACTCATCTTGGTTCCCTGTCACTAAAAGCTTTCTTCATTATTCAATTATTTCTTCAAAGTGCTGATTGTCCAGGGAAGAATTTCCTCCTAACAGCAGTGTAAAAATCTTAAAACAACCCTTCCCCTTTAAGAAAGTCAAGCCCCAGAAGCTCCAAAGACAGGAAGTCTAGGCGTACTGGCAAGAATGTAATAAGGGTGGAAAAAAACAAAAGGAGATTGCTTCTAACTACCGGTTCTCCGAACTGCTTAGAAAGTTAACGAGGGGTTCTATAGAACCTGTCAGAACCAGTAGAATCCCACCCCTGGATAGATAGATAGGTAGGTAGGTAGGTAGGTAGGTAGGTAGGTAGATAGATTAAATTCTTTGCAGAATAGCATAAATAGTAGGTCATCCAAGTAGGCAGGTCATCCAAATGTACTCAATGAGTAGTCCTTAATGAGTCTAAGTCTACATGGAGGGAAGTAAGCAGTGGGGTGCCACAAGGTTCCGTCCTAGGCCCAGTACTCTTCAATATCTTCATTAATGACATAGATGAGGGAATAGAAGGGGAATTTACCAAATTTGCAGATGATACTAAGCTGGCAGGAATAGCTAACATCCAAGAAGATAGGCTCAAGATCCAAATGGATCTTGATAGACTAGAACACTGGGCCATATTTAACAAAATGAAATTCAATGTAGAGAAAAGTAAAGTCCTACACTTAGGCCAGAAAAACCAAAAGTACACATATAGACTGGGTGAAACCAGGCTTAGTAGCAGTAAATGTGAGAGGGATCTTGGAGTCTTAGTGGACAACCAGCTAAATATGAGCCAGCATATGCAGCAGCAGCCAAAAAAGCTAACACAATCCTAAATTGCATTAACAGAGGGATACAATCAAGATCAAGTGAGGTACTAATACCACTGTATAAAGCCTTAGCAAGATCACACCTAGAGTACTGCATTCAGTTTTGGTCACCATACTATCAAAAAGATGTTGAGGCTCTAGAGAAAGTACAGAGAAGAGCAACCAGGATGATTAGGGGACTGGAGACTAAAACATATGAAGAACGGTTGCAGGAACTGGGCTTGGCTAGTCTAGTAAAGAGAAGGACCAGGGGAGACATGCTAGCAGTCTTCCAATATTTGAGGGGCTGCCACAGGGAGGAAGGAGTCAAGCTATTTTCTAAAGTGCCTGTAGGCCAGACAAAGAATAATGGATGGAAACTGAACAAGGAGAGATTTAACCTGGAAATAAGGAGAAACTTTCTGACAGTGAGAACAATCAACCAATGGAACAGCTTGCCCTCAGATGTTGTGGGAGCGCCATCACTTGAGACTTTCAAGAAGAGATTGGACTGCCAATTGTCAGAAATGTTGTAGGGTCTCCCACTTGGGCAGGGGGTTGGACTAGATGACCTATAAGGTCCCTTCCAACTCTGATTATCTGTTCTCTGTTACTGGGCCAACATAAAAACCAACATCTAGTAGGTACATGTTTTAGAATAACTTAATGAAATTTTACTAATCTGGTTATCAACAAAATTATGATTAATTCTAAGTGATCTCTTCCCAAATGTAAGTCTTTATGTACAGTGTCATTTTATCTGAGGGCTTAATATCTCTGGGGGGGGGGGGGGTTTCAGTGAAAAAGGAAAGCACACAAACATATTGTACAACTGCAGAAATTAGGTTTTTTTTTTTTAAATTAACATGTGGTTATAAATATTTCAATTAAAATTACGTTATCATGTATTTTCTCCCCCAGAAATATCGACAGTATATGTCTGGACTTCTGGCTCCTCCATATGGTGCTATGGAAACTGGCTCCAACAATGATAGTAAGTACACACAAGCTACAAGAAATGCAAACATAAAAATCTATTTGTGTCATCCTTTCCAGTGACTATATTTGACAATAAAGATAAAGGAATAGAAGTCCCTGCAGATTTTACTTGGCTAATCGTATATATATATATATATATATAAAATCTCTGTTAATTATGGTGAAAGTGCAGAGAGAGAGAGAGAGAGAGAGAGAGAGAGATGAATTATCAGTCTAATTCATGATGAATGATCATCATTCATGCTAAAATCAGTGAATTTGGAAATCAGTGAAACCCATGTTATTCAGATTTAAGAAGAGGATCATTGATCAGGGCAATCTCTACCATAAGGCAGATTGAAGTGGTTCTTTCAGGCAGCTCCTCTGACATGTCATGAAAAGGCAACAAATTAATTACTTAATAATGTAATTAATAACAATTAAAACTAATAATGATTGTTCTTGTCAGGGAGGGAGAAGAGTGTTTGTAGGCTTTTGTGTATCATGTAGAAAGAAGTTGATAGCTATAGATATTGAATATAACTTGGATACCAGTTATTAGGAGTAAATACTATTCACTGCTTCATTTCAACAGTACAAAGCCTTGATATTTTCTGTGTTTATTTATTGATTTTATTTATACTTCGCTGCCATCAAAAGATTCATATACATCAATAATATAATAAAACATTCATGGTAAAAGAATATAAAAATAATTTAAAACAATCTATAGTGAGTCTAAAGAATGGCCTTGAAGGACAGAGGGAAGATCTGTTGCCAAGGCAACGATCAGTTAAATAAGGCCTGGATCAGAAAAATGATTCACAAAACATCTTAGCTCTTTCCTCCTGACTTCTAATTAACATGAAGAAAAAAAAAAGAGGAAGAGAAGCATATTCAGACTTGATGTTAGCCCTATCAGGTAGACCAGACTAAGAATGATGTAAAACTGTTTTTAATAGAACAACTATAGTAATCAAATCAAGACCATCCATTATGCTCACTACATAATGTCACAATAATTCAGTCTGATCCAATTAGTTATTACCCCCAGGACTGTCCCAATAACTCAGTTTCTTCTACCTTAAAACTGAAACCTGATGCCTTGAAAGCCAATAGAATAGGAGCAAACCAAATTTTGGGGAGAGATTGTTCAAGGCATGGGTATACCCACAGAAAATGTACCTTTATAACCCTCAATTTCTGAGATGGCAAACCTATGGCATGTGTGCCAGAAGGGGCACGCATTTCTGCTGGCACGCGAGCCGTTGCCCAGAACAGATCCACGGTGCATGCGCACGTACCCCCAGCCAGCCAGCTGATTGTTGGGTATTTGCCGCACATGCACGGGGGGGAGACGCGTGTGTGGGAGACGCGCGTGCATATGCAGGGAGGCAGGGGAGCAAACGGAGGTCACGCATGCATACGCAGGGGGTGGGGGGGTCACACGTGCATTGCATTATGGGTGCAGGCACTTTCAGCACACAAATGACGAAAAGGTTAGCCATCACTGCTCTATCTCTTTACCTCACAAATTTGGGGATCCATGAGTGGGTTCATCTAGGGTGTCTCAGTTGGCCAGTGACACAGAAAAGACATTCCTGCATGTACTCCAGTGCCAAGCTTTAAAGGTCAAAGCAGCACTTTACATTTCAGTTGGAAGCTCATAGGGAATCAGTTCATGGCCTGAAGCACAAATGTTACATGCTTATGTTGGCAGGTTGTTGCATTGACAACAATAAGGCCATGCGTTCTGGATCAATTAAAGCTTCAAAAGGATCTTCAGAGCAGACCTTGATGCTCTATCTATTGCTACAGCTAAAACCGAGCAAAGTCCCCCTCAGGCCTCCACCTCATGAGTACAGGAGGGTCCCAAATCACAGACCTCCTCCTTCAGAGTAGTGTCTTCCCATTCCAAAGACAACCTTAGAACAACAGTGCACCTCAGAAATCAAATAAATAGCTCTAACCTGCTTGGGTTCAGCTTCGATCTGTTTTGTCCCACTTCTTTTATCCCATCCCTCACAGTCCCCAGACATCTGGATTACATCCCCCAAATGGCCTGGGATAATGATGTATAGTTGGGCACAATCAATACTGATGATACCACATCCTGATCCAATGGTTATCCTATCCCCAACATTTTCGTGTAATTGTTAAGCAGCAGGGGAGAAAGCACTAAATTCTGTAGCACCCCCAAAAATGAACAACTGCTTGACTAATATCTCTTCTCCATCTCCTCTAAGGAAAGAGTAGAACCACCCCAGGCTTCAACACATGGACCCTAGTCAAGAATACTCAAGACCTTGGTGAAGTAAAATAGCAAAGTGCTAGACTAACTAGTCAAAGTAGCCAAACATGGGATCTACCTGTTGCCCTTTCCTTAAAAGTGAATAAGCTACCTTAAACAGGTTACCAGATGACACCCTTCCAATATAATAAAAGAGTAATAATGACACTTTTCCTCCATTATCCTCCTTAGATCCAAACCTGAACATATATCCATTGTCAGTCAACTTATATTTTGTGTTTCTTCACTGGTGCTTAAGGAAAATCATCCCTTTTCAAGGTTTCAAAAGTTGATGAATGGAAAGAAGGAAATTCTTCAGGGTTTACTTCCCCACTTCAAAACATCACAATGATAAGTTACTTGCATATATGTGTTGAATTGCAAGTGTGTCTTATGTTGCAACATATACAGTATATGCAACGTACAAAACATCTGCAGTGAAAAAAATGCAAATGGTTCAATCCAGTCTTTACACAAGTAAAGAAGACTCCGTGAGGAAACTGGAGAGAATTCCTCACAACATTCTCTTCCTTTTGATCTCTTTACTTTTCTCACCCAGAGAAAATAAGAATCTAATTCTCAGAGTAGAAACTTGTATGGTTAAGAGGAATAAGGGGCCTTATCATCATTTTAGCTAAATCGGTAGCCTTGTCGGCAATATTCAGACAAGCATCTGGTACAGTTCCAGGATATAAAACTATAGGCAAAACATCAGCTTTTCTTGCCTCTGATTGAAGTAAATGATCTTGGGCAAGTTGCCACCGCTTAAGACTCTATGACCACTAAAAAGGTACAATTTGTTACTCATCAACCTCAGAAGGATTCAGGGGGCTTTCTTCAATATGGTGTGGAATATCAGATAGAACTTCCATTGTGACTCATTATGTTCTTTTTTACAATTGCTCTAAGCACCTACTGAATATTATTGGGGAAGATATTCTCCTGCTGCCAGATAGGGTCAATTTTTTTTAATTTAGCAAAAGAATTCCTGTACCTAGTTGAATGGGAGACTTCTGGGAAGTACCAGAGCTGTAATCTAAATTGGGAAATTGAAAAAACATCTCACAGGAAGGCAGTTGCAAATTACCCCTGTCTTGTTGCCAAGAAAATACACAGGCGCGGATAAGAAGTGACCAGGAGACAAAATTAACTCAAAGGAGACTTCATGTTTATGGTAGTTTTATCATTCAAGAATAAGATGTTTGTATAGGCTTTAAGAGGCTTAAGAAACACGTTTCCATAGGCTTAAGAAAGAAGCAAACTCCTTTTACAGGTTTTCCCTTTTTGTTTTAAATGCTTAACTAAGATTCATGGTATAAGTGAAAAGATACTCTCAACTAGAGTAGGAATTGTTAATCCATAAGAAATAAATTGTAATATTTTGCCTATTTTCACAGGGATGCCTGACAAGGAGAATATGTCTAACAGTAGCCTCTGTTCAATCTCTAAGAACAGCAATAAGGTAAATAATTTTGTTCATTTTGTTTCGGGGGGAGAAGAAGAAACACTAGGCATCACTATGCATATAACTAAATTTATTTCTTGAAAAAGCAATACAGGTCGTCCTCAATTTACAACAGAACTTTTAGTGACCATTCGAAGTTAACAGTATCACTGAAAAGAGTGGTTTATGACCATTTTCTACATTTATGGCCATTGCGGCATTCCCATGGTCACATGATCAAAATTCAGCCACTTGGCAACTGACTCAGAGTTGTGACGATTTCAGTGTCCTGAGGTCACGTGATCACCTTTTATGACCTTCTGACAAGCAAAGTCAATGGGGAAGCCAGGTTCACTTAACAACCATGTTACTAAATTAACAACTGAAGTGATTCAATTAACAAATATGGTTGTAAAATGAGTCAAAATTCAGTTAACAAATGTCTCACTTAGCAACAGAAATTTTGAGCTCAATTGTGGTCGTAAGTTGAGGACTACGTCTAGTCAAAGCATAGAAATGCATCAATTGATATTTGTAAAGATGTGGTGTATATTTGAATAAGGCAAAGGTCTACACGTTTTCACCCATGGCAGAATAAATACCTCAAAACACAGGAAATACCAGTGTCACTATGGTTAATGTGGAGAATAAAAATAGACTAAGAGGGAAATACTCATTTCTGGGATAGAACTTGCAGAAGCATTCTGTTTATATACAATTGATTGGAAAAATACAACTAAGCCATTGGTGATTAATTTTGACAGGATAAGCAACTTCCTTACTCTGTGGTAATAAGATATTTGCAGATAGAAAATATAAATGATTCATGTTTAGTTATATCAGAAGGTTCAAAAACTGATTAGCATATACATTCTGCATGCCTAAATATCTAATCCCTCTTGTATTTAAAAACAACAGCAACAGTGCACTTATCTAGAGATCCAGCCCTACTATTCGATAGAGATCCAGACTTATTATTAGATATTAGAGATGATGACCACATCAGACACAGAATTGATGGCAAAGAAAAAAAATTGATACTGGAAGAAAATTGTCCTGCTCCATTCAACTGGTCTTTGCCCTCACGTATTGTTGTGGATACTTTTACCAATATTAAAGTAAAACTCAATTGGTAGCATAGCACTCGTGTCAGAAGCAACAAGGCACTACCAGGTTAACAGGATCAGCTGGCGACATCACTATTGCCCAGGGAACACCCATTTGGGGGCTCCTTTCATGTCCTTGGCAGGAGCTAGAGCAGAGGATGAGAGCTCAACCCTGCCCCACTTTAGCACTTTGGTTTCAAACATGGGCTTGCTAACCTCCTAACCAGCGTCCTAACCACATGAGCCATCGTGCTTCTTAACTCAATTGATGTCTAGTTGGCTTTTATATGTAGAACCAGGAGGAAGAGGCCAATATGGCTTTAAGCTCAGGCAGCAGAATATTTCAAGTTAGGCACTTTAAGATTCGGTTTATATTATTTGGACTAACTCAGCTGATGAGACTGGTTCCATATCACGCCAGTGATAATGTATCCACATTGTTCAGCATCTTTGTGAGCTTACACCTCCGACAAATGGTCAAACAAACAGAATGCCACACGTAGTCACGCTGGGTAGTACAGCTGCATGGGTAGAAATTGTAAATGTTGGTGGAAGCAGAGCCGAGCTAGGAGTTTGAAACTTGTTTCAACTGTGGAAACTTTAGTTTTAAAAAATCCTGGAAACTCTATGCTTTAGCGATAGAAAAATGGCTTTGTTCGAGGGAACCTTTTCTTCGCCCACATTTTCTCTCTCACAGGTTCTCATGGAATCCTAGAGTTCCATTGAACACCATTTGAAAAACCCTGATGTAAGGATGGCAATAAACAGCTAGGCCATTCCAGAAAATAACTAAATGGGATTTAAAAGGGGAATACCCCCCAAAACACAACCAAACATCTGCAAAAAAATTTTTTGGAGTAATTTCACTTTTAAAAAAAAGCATGGAATTCTAAATTAATCAATAACCACTACTGAAGTGAAGTGGCCATAGAAATCTGTACGGTATTCATCCTGAGAACAATATTTCACTTTCTATTTTAGATTAAAAGACATATATGTAGTTGAGCCAGTGTTAGGTCTATATATTATGTTATTCATTGCAGTATTTGCCTCTAGAATAATATTCTTGAAAAGATTCAGATAGCTCCCACCTTGATGATTTTCAGAATGCTATTAAAGACTAGCTATTATCCCAGGTTCTGGGTTAGAATGAACACTGAGCTTCTGTTGGATGGATTTTCAGGAGGAAGGCGAGGGGTTAATATATTTATCTCTGAAGCACTAATTATTTTCCTTTCTTTTATTGTAATGTAAGCTACCCAGAATCTTGTAGAGTCAGACAGCTGTCAAAATGTCTGTCTGAATAAATGGATGAACAAATAAATAAATGTCTTCGGCATTGTGGAAAAATCATGGACCTTAATTTTTGGTCTTCAAAATTTAAAGATAAAATGATGAATTTGATAGCTTTAGCCCAAACAAAGGTGGAAATTTATGTGTTAAGCCTTTTCCTACCAGAGCACATCCATTTAGAGCAGGGTTGTCAAACTCACGTCGTCACAGCAGCATCACGTGACATATTGGGACTTTTCCCCCCTTCGCTAAACCAGGCGGCGTGGCCAGCGCGTGATGCATCCGGCCCATGGGCTGGGAGTTTGACAGCCCCGATTTAAAATCTTCCCTCCCCTTCCTCAAAAGTTGTAAACAAAGATCCAAAATATTTCATCCCCTTGGGATATTACTTGTTTATTAGACCTGCTCCTTTCCATAGAAAGACATGACCTCTTATTGAAACTGAAATTAGAAAACAGCCCAATAAAACTGGGCTGTTTTCCTATATACCTAATATACCTAAAGATACTGTATTGTAGCAGCTTTTTCTTAGTGCATCTATTTTTATTTCCTAAGATTAAAGAATTAACAGATCTCAAGAACGAATGGTTTAGGCACAAGATAAACAAGGGACAGCAACTGTTCCATTAAATATAAATACACACACGCACTTTTTTCTTCATATTCAAATCCACCGTTTCCTGTCTCTTCTGTTTCCTTAGACAGACTGATCATTTTAAAACATCTTTTAAATCTTTAATATTTTTGCTAATAATATTGCATCTCCTTGCTTTTCCTTCTGTCTTAGAATGTACTTCCCGCCTTACTCTCATCCTGCATGAAAATAAACACTTTAGGGTGGAATGAACATGTGACACTTTGATAGTGATTTCCATTGTTATAACAGAGGAAAAAAGATCAGGGCCCCCAAATATTTCTTTAAATCCAGGATGGGAGGTTCCTTAGGAAAATTATAGCATCCTAAACTTATTAGGGGAGGAACTAAAGTAAACTTACTTCAGAATAAGTTCTACTGGAATTGTTCGACTTTTTTCCTAAGCATACGTGCTTAGAATTGCATTGTATATTTTTATTACATCCTTTGAGAAAAGGACAACAGCGAAGTACATCTATTACTATTGAATATAAAAAGAAGCTAATGCTTTTCTAGCAGCAATAGGGAAGTTTGTGAAATGTGATTGAATAATTCTAAAAAAAAATATCAATAGAATAGGAAACAAATTCTATCTCATACCTAAGATAATGGCAATAAGAAATTTAGACAAGATGACTTTAGATGGGGCTATTGAAAAGATGAAAAGTGATGATGCTATGAATGCACTAGAAGCAAGAAGTTGAGTAATGGTGCCATATAAAACAAACAAACAAACAAACATGATGCTCTCAAGATGCAGAATAGATTGTAGAGGAAGCTTTGGTGTGCTGATGGAATGGAATTGGGGTAAATCCCAGGCCATATTGTTCCATGCCAAGGTTAACATTGGAGGTGTTTAGCTATCACAGATTGTGCTTCAGTGTTGATTAGAGTTGCAATGGTATATTAGAAGGCAGAAACAATTTTCTTTTCAGTTTTTAAATTTTTGGTATTCTGGGATAGGATCACAGATGGTTAGAGTTTGAGGCCATGTCACTAGTAAAACAGATGAAATATACTAAGTATATTCTCTGGTTTATGGCTCACATAATATACGGTATATGAGTTTTTTTTCAGGCTAGATCAAGTTGGTAGAACAAATCATTCTTTCTACTCAGGACAAAGATTAAACTGCATCCGCGGCAGGTTTTCCTTCCCACTCTTAACCAGCTTTTAGGTATTTGTCCACACTATGGTGGATCAAATTTAGAAGACTTCATTCAAAGTCAACTCAGTGAAACAGTAATTTAATGAATTCTGTTGATGAATTTTAAGTGGGACTACAATAGAACTAACTTTAATGATGAGTTTCTAAAAAATGGTTGAGAAAGTGGTTCTCAAACAATTGAAGTAGCAATTGAAATTTATTAAGAACTCCTAAAGTCACCTCTGAATGAACATTATATCAAAGACATTTCTCTTTCTGTGGTTTTAGATATTACTTGACTAACAGGAGGCAATGCACAACCAGGGTTATCCTTATTTGGATATTTCAGGTATACACACCCATTACACTGATGATGTTACCCAGTCTGGTAACAAAATGTTCAGAAACTAAATTGAAACAAGTTTGGAGAGCAAACTACTGCCAAAATGTAAAACCTAATCTAAAACTACAGGTATTTTCTATTATTTCACAGTGGTTATGTTTAGTACTAGATCGCACATGGTTTGTCTATCATCAGGAATGGAACATCACTTTTTCAGGAAGGGGGAAATGTGGAGAATCTATGAGTGGTATGCTGCCTAACAAATCTAGTCTAAGCTCAAATCAGGAGGACATACACCAATCACTGACTGCCCTCTTCTCATTCTCCACCATTCAGTCCAAACTGAAGACGCTTCTTGGGTGAGAAGTGAAATGTCTTCAAGGGAAAAACAAAGAAAGGCCAGTTACCTTTTGAAAAGGTGACCATATCATTTTCAGCCAAAATGACCATTACTTTTTAGCCCATTCTGGATCCAGCAGGGTGTGTCTGTGTGTGTAGTTTTGTGTATACTGTGTATATTATGTGTGTATATTGATGGGATTACAACTTAACTTCCATCAACTACAGCTAGCAAAGCTAGAGGGAAAAGATAAAAATTGTGATGTGGTACATCTGGAATTGTGAAATCAGAAACTGCTTAATTTATAATATACAGCGTAACCATAATTGTGAGAAAAGGATTTAAGACTAGTACTTTACTAGTATCCATATTAGATATTAGAGAGATTAGTAGAAAAAAACAATGTAAAATTTGACTATAGCTAATGGAGACAAAGTTTTGGGTTTGGTCTGGTTTCTTTCCACATCAGCGTCAAAAAGCATTTCATTATTTTTCAAAATGGATGTTTTTGGCAGGCTAGTTTATCATTTGTATCAGGATGCACTTGCAGATAAGTATTAGAAAAATAACAGGGTGGGAAAAAGGTTCAGCATAGTGACTCTCAGGAATGCAGGAAACAGAATGTTACAAATATTTTTAGATTAGACTGCATCACTTTTTTAAGCAAGCAATTTTTTCTTGTGTATCAGAAGAAACTATTTGTGGATTGTCTCTTCCTTAATTCCAGTGTTTTCAGAGGAAAGGATGTGATGGTTGTTTTTAAAAGCCCACAATGGCTTACTGATTTATACGTTGAATATTGGTAGGCCACTAAATAGAAAGATCTGGCCAAATTTCAGTTCTGGATTTTTCCAAGGACTCAAAGAGATCTTTCAACTGAATGTAAGCAAACTAGCAACACTCTACTTCCCGATACCATCCAGATATGATGCATTGTTGTTAATAGCATATTCTTTGTCAGCCTTTCAAGGAAGAGAAATGAAAAGAGATGAGTAATTCTCAGATTATATCACTTTATAGTTGTGTTTTCATGGAAAGGACTCTGCTTTTGTGCATTTTTCTTTGGCTTCCATTTAGCTCTTCCCTTTGGCTAGACAAATCACAAATTGTATAGAGAGTCTTCCAAATCTTGAACCCTGATTTGTTCCTTTCCAACAAACCAACATTTGGAAACCAGAGGTTGATCTTGGGCTACAGCTATTGACTTGCTCAAGAGTTTAACAACCAAAGGGACCAGATTCAGATGATGTGCTTAGCAAATGATTTCTGTTTTGCTTAGTCAAAGAAGTCAAGCAAGAGAGAAAAGATGGTGTGCTTTAGTGAGCCAAGGTTCACCAGATCCTAGCTTATTGTTTCAAGGGAGCATTATTTGGCTCTAAGGGTCTGGAGGAGTTGTATCATGTGCTTTGATGATATCTTGTGGCTGCATGATAGACCTGAGCATTGGCAGCCACAAGACCCTACTGCAAGTTCCACCCTTTCTGTAGGGGTATCATGAGACAAGTACAGAAAAGGTGGACCTTGTGTTGCAATGGCCCAATGTTATTTTCTTCACTCTATCCCTTGTTTCCCATGGAAGTCACTGAATTGTGAATGAACAGGAATTGAGTCCTGCTATTTCTCTCTGCCTATCTCTATCCCGTATCAAATAGATATTTTGCATCCCTTCCTGTGAAAAGAGTTTTTAATGTTTTCCAATTTTATTTTATTTTATGATTTTCTACATTTCATATATGTTGATTACATATATTTCATATATAACTTGATTTGACCTTGTTTTAATTTCATGGGATTTAGTTTCTTTTTATGTGTCTTTTGCTGCCATTAGAATGAATATGTGTAGGTGGCAACCACTGAACAGCCCTTTGTTTAGTAATTATTCAAAATCAGAGCAGCACTGCAAAAGTGACTAATAATTATAATTATAATGCGCTTAAGATTGTCCCAGCCACCTCAAGGACACATAATCAAAATTAGGATACTTGGCAACTGACATGTATTTATGACGGTTGTGTGTCTTGGGGTCATGTGATCACCATTTGTGACTTTCCTAACCAGTTTCTGACAAGGAAGTCAAAGGAGGAAGCCAAATTCACTTAATAACCATGTGATTCACTGAACAATTATGGTGATATGCTTAACAACTGCAGCAAAAACGTAAAATTGGGTGCAATTCACTTAACAACTGCCTCACTTAATAACAAGTTCCGGTCCCAAATGTGATTATAAGTCAAAGACTACCTGTTATCACAAAAATGAATCTGCCTTAAAATATTAGAAATATCTTGAGTGCCTGGGATTGATCACATTATATGAGGAAGAACAAAGGAACATGTCATTCTGAATAGCAGTGAGTGGAAGAGTATGTGCCAGACAGCTTTGTGATCACTTTATCTTGACATTATGTTCAGATCATCGGTTTGTTCACTTATATAAATTGAAGTACTGAAATATGTTGGTTGTATACAAGCTGTTGTACAACTTGAGTTTGTGAAACGCATTGCATTGCCATTTATATCATTCTTTCCTGAACATGTCCAACATTTGAGGTAATCCAGATGTATCATTTAATACGGCATTTCAGGACACATTGGTGCAAAGCAATTGAATTTGTTTAGGCATATATTAGCTGGGATATTGAGCAGATTCAGGTTGATATTCTTACTTTCTCCACCAATGCCTTATGAAAGTTTAGATGGGTCCCTGTTCCACCTGTCAATTATAAATTATGCAATAGCAGTAGTATCCAGTGCAGAATTGTTGTGATATGTTGGAGAAAAATTCCTAACACCAAAAAAATGATTGCTCTGAAATTAGTGGCTGCCCCAAAATGCTGGGTGCTGTCTTTCCCCTTAAATATTGTACATAGTATGGATGTTTTTCCCATTTAAGTTTTGAAACAAGTTTTGTAGCATTCCAAAAACCTACCAAACATATTTGACCAGAGATTCCACCTGGGCAAATTAAATATCTTAGGTACTAAAAGAAATAACATTGTTCACAAAGCATTTTCAGGTCTTTCAGAAATAATGTTCTGTCTCAGGACACTTTTTTTTTTGAATTACTACTTTCTGATTAGAGAAGTTGTAGGCTTGAAATGCTTCACAAAGCATTTTCAGGTCTTTCAGAAATAATGTTCTGTCTCAGGACACATTTTTTTTGAATTACTACTGTTAAGTATGGTGAATAATGGAGACCAGACATCTGACCAGTGACTTCAACTCTTTAATAATAGTAAATAGAACATAACAGAGCAAGGCTATGGGCAGCAGTAACCCTTTTATAGGGTTAGATGCTGCCTTATTACCCAATGAGAAGTGCAACAAGTTCAAACTAATAACCAATAAGAATTGTCCCAATAGTGGCCAATCAGGGAGTAGTTCTGGTCCAATCTCAAGTTGTTGTATAAGGACCAATCCCGTGTGCAGGTTTTCAAACCCTGATTTGCATTTAGGTTATTAACTTTTATTGATTCACAACACCCCTCCCCCTTGGGTTCCGTTTGAGGGGAGCTGTAATAAAATCCTCAAGATAGACAGGCCGTTTGGTCTGCCTGGATGATTTCCGAGGCTCCACCGGTTTTGGTCTAAGGTCCGGTTCCGGTGGAGCGTTTGGATGATCTTTATTAAAGTCTGTTCTGCCGCACGGTGATTCCGTGCTGCTTTCACTGTGGTTGTCTCCGCAACTCCGTGTTTCTTCGGGGTTTTGCAGGTCGGTTTCCCCCGTATTAAAATCCCCTGAAAAAGTCAACTCCCTCCCCGCTTCAAATTCCGGTGTTTCGCTGGGCCGTAGGGCTTCCGTTGGCCTGCTATTTGCCATATCAGAGTCAATTTCCTCGATATTTCCTCCCCCTTGAGTTGGTGAACCCGGGGAGTCATGGGCGCTGGGTGGTAATCTCGATCGGAGTTGGTCTATGTGGCGTTTCCACACCCTCCCATCGTCTGTTAGCAGGCGGTACGATCTAGGCCCGGTGAGGTGGGTAACGGTTGCGGGTATCCACAACGGGTCGCCGGAAAAGTTTTTGGCAAAGATTAAATCGCCTACCTTAAATTCCCGGCATTTGCTGCTGGAGCCGAAGGGTTTTTCCGGTGCGAATGCGGGGTGGAGCCGGTCAAGGTGCGATCGTAGTTTCCGCCCCATAAGAAGTTCAGCGGGTGTTTTGTTGGTCACGCTGTGGGGCGTGATGTGCTGCAACAACAGAATTCAATTGATTTTCTCGTCGATGTTGCCGAATTCCATTTTGTGAAGGGTCTTTTTTACAAATTGTACCATGCGTTCTGCACGTCCATTGGCCGCAGGGTGCACGGGCGAGGTTAGCGCATGGCGGATGCCCCGGTCAGCAAGATATTGTTCAAAGGGTAATGCAGTAAACTGTGGGCCGTTGTCCGAGACCAACATGTCTGGGAGCCCGTGTGTGGCAAATAGTCTGTTTAATTTATTGATAACTGAGTCCGTTGTAGTTGTGTTCATTCAATGGATCTCGAGCCAATTCGAATATGCGTCGACAGTAATAAGGAAAGTGTGTCCTTTGGTAGGCCCGCAAAGTCAATATGAATACGGGACCATGGTCCCCTCGGAGTTTCCCATTCGGTCGGGATTGCTTTAGGCGGAGCGTTGCTGACGTCTTGGCAACGTTGACACGTAGCGACCCAGGCCTCGATTCTTTTGTCGATTCCCGACCACCAAGCGTAGCTGCGTGCAAGTGCTTTCATCCGCACGATACCCGGATGTCCTTCATGCAATACCGCCAAAACAGTTTGTTGCAATTTGCTAGGGATTACGACTGGATCGCCCCACAAGATACAGCCTTTCTGTGAAAACAGTTCGGTTTGGCGGTTTTTGAAAGGCACCCATTCTGGTGCTATTTGGTCTGTCGGCCACCCCCGTTCAACCCAGCGTAGGATGTGTTGCAGAACTGGGTCACGTTTTGTTTCAAAGGCAATGTCTCTAGCCGTCAATGGTGGCACATGTAGAGCTTCGATCTGTAGTGTTGAGATGGTTGGGGCTGGATCTACAACGGAGTCTGGAAGCGGCGTTCGGCTCAATGCATCAGCGTGGAGAATTGATTTCCCCGGGCGATGTTGCAAGGTGTAGTTGTAGGCCGCCAAAAATTCAGACCAACGGGTCATTCTGGGGGACAATATATACGGGGTTGGTTTATTACCCGCAATGATCCCCAGTAGCGGTTTATGATCAGTGATTATTGTAAATGAACAGCCATAAACATATTCATGAAATCTTTTAACTGCAGCCACAATAGCTAAAGCTTAATTGTCCAGCTGACTATAATTTCGTTCAGCTTTAGCTAAGGTTCGCGAAAAAAACGCGATGGGGGCTTCCGCTCCATTTGGTAAGATGTGGGCCAGAATTGCCCCAACCCCAAAAGGGGATGCGTCACACGTGATAGTGAGCGGCAGAGTCTCATTGTACTGCATAAGTACAGAATCAGAAGTTAGCAATTTCTTTACTTGTTGGAAAGCATGTTGTTCCCGTTGTCCCCAAACCCACGTTGCTTTTTTGTCTAATAGTCTATGCAATGGTTCAGCTACCGTTGCTTTGTGGGGTAAAAAGACATTATAGAAATTGATAAGTCCAAGGAACGCCTGTAGGTCTGCCTTGTTCCTCGGAGTGGGGGCCTTTTTAATTGCCCGTAATTTGTCTTCGGTGGGATGGATTCCTTGGCTGTCCAGGAGATATCCCAAAAATTCTACTTTTTCGGTACATAACTGGCATTTATCCTTTTTTACTCTGAGGCCTGCATTTTGGAATCTTCGTAAAACCTCTCTGAGTCGTTTTTCTAGAATGTCTTTGTTAGGTGCGGCGATGAGTACATCGTCAAAATATGGGACAACGCCTCTTATCCCTTGTAACAACCTTTCCATTAAACTCTGAAAGATTCCAGGAGTGATGCTTACCCCGAACTGGAGCTGGTTGCATTTAAATGCGCCCCTATGCGTTACTATCGTTTGCGCCTCGGCTGTGGTTGGATCTACAGGCAATTGTTGATACGCCTGGGCTAGATCTAGTTTAGCGAAAACTGTCCCGCCACCCAGGGAATGGAGTGAGTGTTGTACTACTGGCACTGGATATGCACTTTGCTGCAGTGCGTGGTTTAAGGTGGCCTGGTAGTCTCCGCAAATTCTTAGGGACCCATCAGGCTTGATAGGCGTCACTATCGGGGTTTCCCAACGGGCGTGGTCGGTGGGTTCCAGTACGCCCTGCGCTATTAGCTTATCGAGTTGTTCGTCGATTTTAGGCTTCAAGGCGAACGGCACCCGACACGGCTTAAGGCGGATGGGTGCTATCTCAGGGTTCAAGTTAAACGAGATCGGGGTCCCCTTGTACTTGCCTAGTCCGTTCGCGAAAACGTCGTGGAATTCTTGCACGAGTGCTTCCTCCCAATCGCTGCTCTCGGCCCTGTGGACTCCGGCTACAGTGATTCCGAGCGGTCTGAACCATTGAAGGCCTAAAAGGCTAGGCCTGTCACGGTCCACGACAGTCAGTGGCAGTGCGACGGTGCGGTCCTTGAATGAGACCTGGAATCTGCGGGACCCGACAACGGGAATTCTGTTACCCTGATAGTCTTTGAGTATAACCCTTTGAGGGTTAAGGTCTTGGCGGCGGATCGTTGGAATGAGCTGTTGGAGCGTTTTCCACGATACCATCGAGAGGAAAGATCCCGAGTCCACTTCCATCACACAAGGTTTGTTTTCGATGGCGACATTTACTCGGATTTTCCCGGCATCAAGGGATGTGGCGTGGCCTATGGTGATTGTTTGGTGGGTCTCTTCCCGCTGGGTTTCTTCGCGCCTGGTGGAAGTGGTGGACGGTTTGTTTCTGTAGGAGTGGTTTCCCCATTGGTGGTTCAGTTTTTCTCGGTGTGTACCGAAGAATCCGGAAGACTGGCATTCGGCCTGTCGGGGTTTGGAGTTCTGTTTGCTTCTGCAAACCTTTGCGATGTGACCTCGTCTCCCGCAATTGCGGCAGAGTGCGTCAAGGAATTTGCAGCCGGATCGTGGGTGATTTGCTCCACAGCCGGCACACGGTCGAAATGAGTGTTGTGTGGACTGGTCTCGTTCCGTTCGAAGTCGGTTGACCTCTTCCTCATCGCTGTCGGACGGGGACTCTAGGTCTTCGTGGTGAGTTGATACCGGGTGTCTCTCTGAGCGAGGCGAGGTATCGTTGCTCTGAGGGCGCGGTGGTGCGCTTGTGCGGCGCATTCTGGCTGCTGATTTTTTAGTGGCCTCCGCTGCAGTGGCTTCTTTCAGGGCATCGGTGAGGCTGATGTCCCCTTTTGTCATGATTTTACTCTGGATTGTGCAGTCTTCTAGGCCCAGGACTAAGCGGTCTCGGAGGGCTTCTTCTAAGTCAGAGAACCCGCAGAGGCCTCCCAGGTTTCTGAGGTCTGCGATGTAGTTGGCAAGACTTTCACCTTTCTGCTGGTTCCTCTGGTAGTACTCGTGCCGTCTGACTAAGGTTGGCACGGTAGGTGCGTAATGGGCCCGTAGCAAAGGCTCGAGGACGTCCCAGTCCATCTCTTTTACTTCGGCGGGCTTGGCAAGTGATTTTGCCATTTTAAACACGGTAGGCCCGCAGTGGGTTAGAAATATAGCTCTTTTTTTGCCGGTTGTCGCGTCTTTCAAGTTGTTGGTCTCCAGAAACATCTGGAATCTATCCATGTACAACTCCCAGTTTTCGGTTTCTGGGTTGAATGGAGCGGGTGGTACGGCACCGCTGGCCATGTTGCCGTTGATGGTGCGTGTTCGACCACGTGCTCTGTTGGTTGCTCTGTAGGTTAGTCAGCTCTTCGGTCTCCGAATCCCACCTTCGTCGCCAGTGTTAAGTATGGTGAATAATGGAGACCAGACATCTGACCAGTGACTTCAACTCTTTAATAATAGTAAATAGAACATAACAGAGCAAGGCTATGGGCAGCAGTAACCCTTTTATAGGGTTAGATGCTGCCTTATTACCCAATGAGAAGTGCAACAAGTTCAAACTAATAACCAATAAGAATTGTCCCAATAGTGGCCAATCAGGGAGTAGTTCTGGTCCAATCTCAAGTTGTTGTATAAGGACCAATCCCGTGTGCAGGTTTTCAAACCCTGATTTGCATTTAGGTTATTAACTTTTATTGATCCACAACAACTACTTTCTGATTAGAGAAGTTGTAGGCTTGACTGCTGTCTTAAACAGTTGCTACTGCTCTAGGGGATGGTATGTTTTCTATAAGTGGTCCTTTGAGTCTGGGATGATTTTACCACAGAATGCTAAACCAGAAAACAGGTGTCTAGACAGCATTGTAATAACTACAAGCTCAGGTTTTTTCTGCTTCTACTTGTGAATGATCCCTGTGTTTCTGTGGCTCTCCAGCTATTAATCTGGCATGAAAAAGAAAGCTTTACCTGCTTTCAAATATGGGAGCTTTACTTGTGAATCAGATTGAAATGAACAAACTATTCCAAAGGAGGTAACTGAGCATTTGTACAGCATCTTGGGAATTCGTTCAGATTCTACTTAGGGATGCTAAAGACAAGATGAAATCTGAACAAATAGCAAAATAACCTTGATGATTTGTTCCTAAGCTTTTGCCCAGCAAAATATTTATTGACGTAGATTCTCAATAGGCCAGCTCTGTTTTAACTTCTAGAAAATTGGCAATAGTGTGTTTATTCCAGGAAAGGCTAAAGAAATAGAGAAAGCTGATAAGATTCAGGAGTTTATTTTGTGTCCTTCTATAAATCCCAATATTAATTAACATCTGATTTGCATTTTTTTCTTCTGCTTAAAATCTTTAGTCACGTCTACTGTCCAGTTTCTAAAATCATCATTTATCTTTTGTTTTGATTTGCAATTATCAGGATAATCAAATTAATCTGCTTCTCACAAGGTTGTTTTTATAGTTAATTCTAAAATCTTACAGTAAAAGTCAATATTCCAAATTTATCGGGACTCTTAATCTATTTATATCCTTAGACAAAAACGTATTTAGCTTTTTGCTGCTTATTTCAAATTCTGTAAGTTCTTAACCTTGTAATTATTTTTATATAATTCAAGTTGAACATAAATTCACTCAAGACTTTTAAAACCTGTCCTAAGGTTTCTAATAGGTTTAGAATAATCAATGTCTGAAAGTGATTAGAAAGTGAGTTTTGCAAACTTATCATTATTTCCTGCATCTCAAATCTATGGAAAAGTATTACCTGTATAGTCTCCTCATGAGGATCAGCCATCCAAAGCACAAGGATCCAATTCCCCACCGAAGAGGTTCCAAGGAACTGGTCTACTCCCCAGTTCATTAGTCTTTGCCATAGTCATCAGTTTGCCATACTTGCTCTGGAAGCATTACTTATTTTTTTTAAGTGTGTCATGCCATGTTTTAAAGAAATCTGATTTGCAGAACAAGAGATATCACAATGGGAATGGCAATTTAGAATGCATTGTATAAAGGTTTTCCTTTTGAGATAACAAGGTTATTGTGCAGCGACTTCTACTAATAAACAAGAGACAGAATATAAAACCCACAAAAAAGATCCCATCAGATGGGTTACGGCAGGGGTATCAAACTCACATCATCACAGCAGCATCACATAACTTTTTTCTCCTTCGCTAAATCAGGCATGGGCGTGGCCAGTGCGTGACACATCCGCCCAGCGGGCCCAGAGTTTGACAGCCCTGGGTTATGGGATAACATTAAGTTTAAAAAAAAGGATCGCGTCCTCTTGTTCTCATATAATTTGTTTTATGTGATTCTATCACAATCAGTAGGTGCATGTTCTCTTAGTTTTAAAAATTGGATGTTTTCAGGATAGGAAAATAATAACAGTACAATGTAATATTGCTTTTTTCAATGTTCAGTACTTCCTGCAATCAATGCATTTGGCATCTGTATTTAAAACATGCTCATGAATCTTACAATGATTCAGTTTTGAAAGACTTTTTTTAAATGTAAATTTGTATGAAATGATTTGGGACTATCTGTCTTTCAGTTTTAGACATAGATGTTACAGTATGAAAACATAATGTGAAGCTAATGGAATAATCAGTAAAAGCATAGAACAACTCTGGAAGCCCTTCTTTATGTAGGAAAGAGAACGATGGTGCCAATGCTATCAGAATTTAAAGAAAAAGGAATTGATAAAGATAAAATGATCTACTGTCCATCAGATAATCTATTCAGAACAGGTGTTTAATATATTTGTAATTTAGTTTACTCATTTTCCACTTTGGAAAGATTTTCCAGTCAAGAACAATTTAGTTGTTCTTGTTGTTCTTTAGTTTAATGTAGTAATCCTGAGCTGTAAAATTTTCTTTTCCAAGCCTCCTGTAGAGAATGCTCTTATTATTTGTATTGTAGTATAAAAATATTGAACAATTATATAAAAACACATGATTTATTACTTTTAAAATATCAAAAGCAAGTTCCATGGAAAACTTACTCCAGTACACAATTATTCTCTTAAGTTGCTTAATGTCCTTCTGTTAAGCAAGTTGTTTGCATCTAAAATCCATGGTTTAGGACTGGAGGATCAATTTGCTTTTACACTTCTGGATTGAGTGGGTCAGATTGCTCATTATCGTATCAGGTTACTAATTTAAATATAAAGAAAGGCTATATAACCTTCTTAGGACAAGGTGTTGCCACTTGTTCTATTTATCCATGTCAAGATTTGAAACTTAACAATTTTGGTGGAAAGCCAGCTATGACTTTAGCATGCAGTTTATTTAGGTATTTTCTAAAGCTCTCCTTAATATCCTTTTAACTATTTTTAACTGCCTCTATTTCATGATGGTCTCTTGGGGAATAGATTAAGAAAGAGCCACCATGCTTTCTTTCTCTGTTATAAAATTCAGAGGACTATCAAATCAAATGCAACTTCCAAATATCTTTATTTCTCAGAGAGGGAGGGAGGGGGAGGGAGGGGGAGAGAGACTACTGAGTCACCTCAGGAAATCTGTTGCACAGGATGAGCAAACAGCACTCTGAGCCAAGCACGTTATTTTGTTTCTGATTATGGCAAAGATATTTTCCCTTCAGTTTCCCCTTCCTTCTTGATTTTCTTACATCAAAATTATTTAAATAGGGATGTTTTATTCCAGCTAAAGAGGTTGCCAATTCCTTCTCTTACTTAGATTAGAACATTTATGGCAAGCAATTTCTTTCTTCCAACTGAGAATGACCACGACAATGGCAGGCTTAGATTGAACTATGCACATGCTAGTTTTGCCTTTTGAAGTAATTTATTCAATTCATGCAAAGCAGTTAAAGCACCTGTTCGGCGGTAGTTGGAAGAGCACAAAAATGACAGGAAAATGAGGCATCATTAGTTGCGTTCCGGTTGTTCAGTGTGTGTTTGTATGCAGACCCTATTCTGGTTCACATTCCTTTTCTTTTTCTTGGTAAAGAATTACTACTGACATTGGCAGTAATGTGTCATTTTGGTAATGGCTTGGTCATCTTGTGGCAGGGCGATGTATGTGTTTCTGGAATGACGCTTGTAGTTTAAAGCAGCCCACTGCAAAATGCTAAATAATGTGCATCTGACATTATGCTTTGAGCTACATTGGCTTTAACTATTGCACTATATAAAAAGTTAAAAAGACTTTTTTTCAACCGCTAGCATGTCTCCCCTGGTCCTTCTCTTTACTAGACTAGCCAAGCCCAGTTCCTGCAACCGTTCGTTGTATGTTTTAGCCTCCAGTCCCCTAATCATCCTGGATGCTCTTCTCTGTACTATTTCTAGAGTCTCAACATCTTTTTTATAATGTGGTGACCAAAACCGGATGCAGTACTCTAGGTGTGGTCTTACTAAGGCTGTATAGAGTGGTATTAGTACTTCCCTTGATCTTGATTGTATCCCTCTGTTAATACAATTTAGGATTGCATTAGCTTTTTTGGCGGCGGCTTCACACTGCTTGCTCATATTTAGCTGGCTGTCCACTAAGACTCCAAGATCCCTCTCACATTTACTGCTATTGAGCCTGGTTTAACCCAGTCTATATGTGTACTTTTGGTTTTTCTGGCCTAAGTGTAGGACTTTACTTTTCTCTATATTAATTTCATTTTATTAGATATGGCCCAGTGTTCTAGTCTGTCAAGATCCATCTGGATCTTGAGCCTATCTTCTTGGGTGTTAGCTATTCCTGCCAGCTTAGTATCATCTGCAAATTTGGTAAGTTCCCCTTCTATTCCCTCAACTAAGTCGTTAATGAAGATATTGAAGAGTACTGGGCCTAAGACGGAACCTTGTGGCACCTCACTGCTTACTTCCCTCCATGTAGACTTAGACCCATTAAGGACTACTCATTGAGTACGGTTTGCCAGCCAGTTGCGAATCCATCTAGTGGTGGTGCTATCGATTCCACTTTTGTCTAGCTTACTAAGAAGTAGGTTGTGGTCTACTTTATCGAATGCCTTGCTGAAATCTAAATATATTATATCCACAGTATTTTGCTGGTCTACTAATTTAGTCACTGTGTTGAAGAATGAAATAAGATTGGTTTGGTGTGATCTGTTTTTAACAAACCCGTGCTGACTGCTAGTTATTACTTTACTTGTTTCTAGATGTTGGCAGATCTGTTTTTTTATTATCTTTTCCAGTATCTTTCCGGGTATTGATGTTAGGCTGATTGGTCTATAGTTTCCTGGGTCTGTTATTTTTTCCTTTTTTGAAGATGGGAACCACATCAGCTCTTTTCCAGTCCTCTGGTAGTTCCCCAGTGCTCCAGGATTTTTGAAAGATATGGTGCAGTGGTTCTGAGATGATCTCTGCCAGCTCCTTTAAAACTCTGGGATGTAATCTATCAGGCCCCGGTGATTATTATCTTTGACTTTTGTTGCAAGTCTTTGTTCGTTCTGAGCCTTTGCTATCCTGACTTCATCTTTGCAGATTCTGGCTATCTGCTGATCTTCTGCCTTAGTTATATGTCCTTCTTTCCATTTTTTGTACTTGTCCTTTTTTTCTTTCAATTTTCCAGAGAGATCTTTGTGTAGCCATGCTACACAATCTTCTTGGATTTCTTGTTTTTCTTTCTCAGTGGTATTGTGCTGGTCTGGGCTTCTATGATCATACTTTTTAGAGTTTCCCAAGATTCTTGAGTTGTTTTCGCCTTTAGGATTTTCATCCATGGAATCTTTCCCAAGTTCTCTCTGAGTTTATTGAAATCAGCTCTTTTAAAATCCAAGACTCTGGTGTCATTATGTTCTGTTGCTTGTGTTTGTGTTATGTTGAATTCTGGTATGACATGGTCACTCTCACCCAAGGTTCCTGCAGTTTCAACTCCCTCTATCACTTTTTCTCTGTTTGTAAGAATTAAGTCCAGTATGGCTGTCCCTCTAGTTTCACCCTCTACCTTTTGGACAACAAAGTTGTCAGCTAGGTTGGTTAGGAACTTATTTGATTTCTCACTTGGTGCAGAATTAGTTTTCCAATTGATATCAGGATAATTGAAGACTCCCATTACTATTACAAGGAAAGACTGACTGTGGGGTTGGTTGATGTTTTTGGTATAGACCCTGGGTTGGAACAATTGAGAACTTTAGAAAACCTGAAGAAGAAAGAAGGAAAGTAAAAGTGTTTTTGTGGACTTTAACAATTATAAAATATAAGAGTGTGTAATGATGATATATCTTCGGGAATTAAAAATGGAACTTAAAATATGACAGAATTACTATGGGAAAAGGCGAATCACTTTGTTCTGTGTTAGAAGAAATGGAAATGGTGATTGAACAAAAGAAAGAACTTCAGAGAAGGAGGAGTCGGCTCAAGGAGAAGCCATCTTTGAAAAATTGAACATTTTAAAACAATCTTTTTATCAAAAGCAAGTTCCATGGAAAACTTACTCCAGTACACAATTATTCTCTTAAGTTGCTTAATGTCCTTCTGTTAAGCAAGTTGTTTGCATCTAAAATCCATGGTTTAGGACTGAGGATCAATTTGCTTTTACACTTCTGGATTGAGTGGGTCAGATTGCTCATTATCGATTATCAGGTTACTAATTTAAATATAAAGAAAGGCTATATAACCTTCTTAGGACAAGGTGTTGCCACTTGTTCTATTTATCCATGTCAAGATTTGAAACTTAACAATTTTGGTGGAAAGCCAGCTATGACTTTAGCATGCAGTTTATTTAGGTATTTTCTAAAGCTCTCCTGAATATCCTTTTAACTATTTTTAACTGCCTCTATTTCATGATGGTCTCTTGGGGAATAGATTAAGAAAGAGGCACCATGCTTTCTTTCTCTGTTATAAAATTCAGAGGACTATCAAATCAAATGCAACTTCCAAATATCTTTATTTCTCAGAGAGGGAGGGAGGGGGAGGGAGGGGAGAGAGACTACTGAGTCACCTCAGGAAATCTGTTGCACAGGATGAGCAAACAGCACTCTGAGCCAAGCACGTTATTTTGTTTCTGATTATGGCAAAGATATTTTCCCTTCAGTTTCCCTTCCTTCTTGATTTTCTTACATCAAAATTATTTAAATAGGGATGTTTTATTCCAGCTAAAGAGGTTGCCAATTCCTTCTCTTACTTAGATTAGAACATTTATGGCAAGCAATTTCTTTCTTCCAACTGAGAATGACCACGACAATGGCAGGCTTAGATTGAACTATGCACATGCTAGTTTTGCCTTTTGAAGTAATTTATTCAATTCATGCAAAGCAGTTAAAGCACCTGTTCAGCGGTAGTTGGAAGAGCACAAAAATGACAGGAAAATGAGGCATCATTAGTTGCGTTCGGTTGTTCAGTGTGTGTTTGTATGCAGACCCTATTCTGGTTCACATTCCTTTTCTTTTTCTTGGTAAAGAATTACTACTGACATTGGCAGTAATGTGTCATTTGGTAATGGCTTGGTCATCTTGTGGCAGGCGATGTGTGTGTTTCTGGAATGACTCTTGTAGTTTAAAGCAGCCCACTGCAAAATGCTAAATAATGTGCATCTGACATTATGCTTTGAGCTACATTGGCTTTAACTATTGCACTATATAAAAAGTTAAAAAGACTTTTTTCAACCGCTAGCATGTCTCCCCTGGTCCTTCTCTTTACTAGACTAGCCAAGCCCAGTTCCTGCAACTGTTCGTTGTATGTTTTAGCCTCCAGTCCCCTAATCATCCTGGATGCTCTTCTCTGTACTATTTCTAGAGTCTCAACATCTTTTTATAATGTGGTGACCAAAACCGGATGCAGTACTCTAGGTGTGGTCTTACTAAGGCTGTATAGAGTGGTATTAGTACTTCCCTTGATCTTGATTGTATCCCTCTGTTAATACAACTTAGGATTGCATTAGCTTTTTTGGCGGCGGCTTCACACTGCTGGCTCATATTTAGCTGGCTGTCCACTAAGACTCCAAGATCCCTCTCACAGTTACTGCTATTGAGCCTGGTTTCACCCAGTCTATATGTGTACTTTTGGTTTTTCTGGCCTAAGTGTAGGACTTTACTTTTCTCTATATTAATTTCATTTTATTAGATATGGCCCAGTGTTCTAGTCTGTCAAGATCCATCTGGATCTTGAGCCTATCTTCTTGGGTGTTAGCTATTCCTGCCAGCTTAGTATCATCTGCAAATTTGGTAAGTTCCCCTTCTATTCCCTCATCTAAATCGTTAATGAAGATATTGAAGAGTACTGGGCCTAAGACGGAACCTTGTGGCACCCCACTGCTTACTTCCCTCCATGTAGACTTAGACCCATTAAGGACTACTCATTGAGTACGGTTTGCCAGCCAGTTGCGAATCCATCTAGTGGTGGTGCTATCGATTCCACTTTTTCTAGCTTACTAAAGTAGGTTGTGGTCTACTTTATCGAATGCCTTGCTGAAATCTAAATATATTATGTCCACAGTATTTTGCTGGTCTACTAATTTAGTCACTGTGTTGAAGAATGAAATAGATTGGTTTGGTGTGATCTGTTTTTAACAAACCTGTGCTGACTGCTAGTTATTACTTTACATGTTTCTAGATGTTGGCAGATCTGTTTTTTTATTATCTTTTCCAGTATCTTTCCGGGTATTGATATTAGGCTGATTGGTCTATAGTTTCCTGGGTCTGTTATTTTTTCCTTTTTGAAGAAGGGAACAACATCAGCTCTTTTCCAATCCTCTGGTAGTTCCCCAGTGCTCCAGGATTTTTGAAAGATATGGTGCAGTGGTTCTGAGATGACTTCTGCCAGCTCCTTTAAAACTCAGGAATGTAATCCATCAGGCCCCGGTGATTATTATCTTTGACTTTTGTTGCAAGTCTTTGTTCGTTCTGAGCCTTTGCTGTCCTGACTTCATCTTTGTAGATTCTGGCTATCTGCTGATATTCTGCCTTAGTTATATGTCCTTCTTTCCATTTTTTGTACTTGTCCTTTTTTTCTTTCAATTTTCCAGAGAGATCTTTGTGTAGCCATGCTGGTTTCTTCTTGGATTTCTTGTTTTCTTTCTCAGTGGTATTGTGCTGGTCTGGGCTTCTATGATCATACTTTTTAGAGTTTCCCAAGATTGTTGAGTTGTTTTCCCCTTTAGGATTTTCATCCATGGAATCTTTCCCAAGTTCTCTCTGAGTTTATTGAAATCAGCTCTTTTAAAATCCAAGACTCTGGTGTCATTATGTTCTGTTGCTTGTGTTTGTGTTATGTTGAATTCTAGTATGACATGGTCACTCTCACCCAAGGTTCCTGCAGTTTCAACTCCCTCTATCACTTCTTCTCTGTTTGTAAGAATTAAGTCCAGTATGGCTGTCCCTCTAGTTTCACCCTCTACCTTTTGGACAACAAAGTTGTCAGCTAGGTTGGTTAGGACCTTATTTGATTTCTCACTTGGTGCAGAATTAGTTTTCCAATTGATATCAGGATAATTGAAGTCTCCCATTACTATTACAAGGAAAGACTGACTGTGGGATTGATTGATGTTTTTGGTATAGACCCTGGGTTGGAACAATTGAGAACTTTAGAAAACCTGAAGAAGAAAGAAGGAAAGTAAAAGTGTTTTTTGTGGACTTTAACAATTATAAAATATAAGAGTGTGTAATGATGATATATCTTCGGGAATTAAAAATGGAACTTAAAAATATGACAGAATTACTATGGGAAAAGGCGAATCACTTTGTTCTGTGTTAGAAGAAATGGAAATGGTGATTGAACAAAAAGAAAGAACTTCAGAGAAGGAGGAGTCGGCTCAAGGAGAAGCCATCTTTTTTTTTTTTGAAACAAATTTTATTGATTTTGAAGACAAACAAACCATCGTTAACCTTTAAATACATAAAACCTCCATTATTAACTTTACAAGTCAAATAAAATATTATTTTATACAACATCATTCTGTTTTTCACCATTTCAATATCATCTTCATTCCTCTCTGTCTTGTTTAACATTATTCTCATCCAACGTTTTATTAATTCTCAAAAAAAAACAGACATACAAAACACAAAAACATAAAAACTTCTTTTAAGAAAGTAGTTTGGCCCCAGATTACCTCTCTTTGTATGGACTTCAACTAAATTCGTGCTCATCTTATATACCATTACCTATCTTATTTACCATTCTATATCTTCTATATAACTTCTCCCGCTTTTCACTCTTCTTATTTCTATTTTATTTAATTCATTTTAATTTAAATCATTATATTTATATTTTTGTCCATTCTCCAAATTATCCATTTATCTCATTCCCTAGAGCAAATTAAAAAAAAAAAAAAGAATTTCTCCTGAAATCGCTGATCAAGGTATGATGCCTTTCTATCCTCCCCTAAAAATATTTAAAATTCCCAATCTGATTCTGCTTAGTACATTCAACCTACTAACCTCTAAAGAAAGAAAATAATAAATCCATAATAATTAATATAATTAAATAATAAATCTAAATTTTAAATCTTATAACATTCCAATTGTCTATTTCAAGAAACAAGTGTTACAATAATGAGTTTATAATAAGATCAAAACAACAGTAAATTAAACTTTTTAATTAAACTCAATATTTTAAACATTCCTTTTAATCTTTTATTAAATTTTAAAATCTATCATTACTAAACATTTCAATATTTTAATCTTTTGTTAATTCTTATAACATTCTAGTTTTCTATTTCTAATACAAATACTACAATACCATCTTATGTACCTTGCAGAATCTTCTTTTTAAAGAAATTATACATTACCCTTTATCCCTAAACAAAATTCCTTTTTTCCCATCTTGTTTTATACCTTTGTGGCTTTTCCCTCCCTTTTCCCTTCCTTTCTTATCCCACCTAACCTTTTTTCCTCCCCTTTAGCTTCCCTCTCTGTTGTATTCCCTTCTCCCTTTGCTCAATAACATTAATATTGAGTTGGTTTTGCATCTTATTTTTTCCTTTCTTAAGTATTTTTTTAAGTCTTAAGTCCTTCATTTTCCTTCCTTTCTTTCTCCTTTCTCTCTTAACTAAATTTTTAGATTCATTGAAGATGGCGTCTTCTTCTTCTTCTCCTTCCATTTCCTTCATCTGTTGTTGTATTTGATAATTAACAAGCGCCATTTCTAAAAGAGAAAGGCTTCTTTCACAGCGTCCTTTCTTTCTTCATATTCTCTAAGTTCATCAACAGATAAAGCCATTCTTTATTCTTCTTCTTAAAGCAACCAAAATGTTTCAAAAATTAGAGCAATTCCCCAAAGTTCCAGAGAGAGTCAATCAGTCCAAACAATACACAAAGTTCTCACTTTCTCTTCCTGGGGAGGTATCAAAGGGAAAGGAAAAAACCTCCAATCTATACTTTAAAGCCTTATTGCAATTAATTTCTGGTCTCAAAATCTTCAAGGCATCCTCAACAAAATCTTAATTATATATATATATATATATATATATATATATATATATATATATATATATATATATATATATATATATATATATATATATGGTGTTCGGCTTAGTTGGGTATTTTCCCGTCATTGTAGTTGTTCTTTTAAAGTTGTAGCAACGTTTCAGCAGAATCTCATCTGCCATCATCAGGCTTCTGATGATGGCAGATGGTCTGCTGAAACGTTGCTACAACAAAGAACAACTACAATACGTGGCGAAATAACCAACCTAACACCATACATGTAAGTACCCTGAAAACTTAAGAAAACAAATATATATATATATATATATATATATATATATATATATATATATATATATATATATATATATATATATTATATTTGTCTCTTCCTTCCCACTTAAAACAAGAAGCCAAGCTTTTACCTTTTATAAAAAAAACAACAGGTTTCTCAATGGCCATTTGTTGATTCCATAAGGAAGGAGAGTGAACTTTCCCTTTCAGCACTCAATTTTGCGCTTGTAATCCTCCTCTGGAAACGAAGTGTTGTTCAAAAAACCATAGTTCTCAGGATTAAACGCCTCTTAAAATCCTGGGTCAGCCAAAAAAACTTTCTCTTGACAACTTTCTCCTCTCTTCCTCCTGCTCAGTCTTGCCCAGCTGCCGGCTTCTTTGAGGCGGCCATTACAGACCGCCGCTCGACCGTCTTGGGAACAGGGGTTTTGCCGGCTGGGAAGGGGTCTGCAACACCCCCAAACCCCTCACCAGCTCCTCCTTATCTTCGGCTGCCTCTTCGTGGCAGCCCCAGCCTCCAGATCCGCGGATCGGAGACACCAAAGCGGCTAGCGCGGCAGGGATCGCAAATCCCTGCCGCTAGCGAGCTTTCGACAAACCGGAGAGTCCCAAGGAAAAGCCATCTTAAATAGACAATTAACAGAAAGAACACTACAAAGATGAGGGGAAAGAAGGAAGGCTAAAAAGTTGACAGTTAAGAAGGTAATCAAAAAGGGGAATACCTGTGAAATCAGGAGAGGTAGAAAGATGCAGCAGAAAAGGGGAAAGGAAGATATCAAGAAAAAGAGGGATATAAACTGGAATGAGAAAAGATATGGGAAAAAGAGGGGGAGGAGAGGCAGTAAGAAACAGGTGCAGGAAATAAAGAAACACAGAAATAGTAAAATGATGAAAAGAATTTTTTTTAGAGATAATGATTGATGAATTAAAATGGGGATTCTGCAGGGTGGCAAGGGGTAACAAGAATATATTTGCAATTAAAAATACTTAGAAAGTAGGGTAATATAGATTATTAAAGGAGGGATAGACACTGATAACTCTTATTAGATAAATATACATTTTTATTTTTATCTTTAAAAGAAAAGTTAAGGTTTATTGAAGAAATTGTAATAATTGAAATGAATGTGAAGATGTTTAAAAATGAGGTCAATATCAGTAACCAGGAATTAAATAGTCAATTTTTCCCTTTTACCTTTTTGAAATTAGAAATAAAATTAAGGGGGAAAATATATTGCGGAATCCAAATGAAAAGATGTAATGATTATTATTGTAACTACTTAAAAATAAAGGTTTATTGGGAATTAAGATGAGGGAATAAAGGTATATTTTAACCACTGAGGTGTCACACTCAAAGCAGTGAAAGGGGGAAACCTAAGTTTGTTTCTTTTTCTCTTGTGTTAAAACTTGTATTAATCTAGAATTTATAGAAAGAATGTATGATGAAAAGAAAATATGACAGATTAAAGAACTATTTAAATTAATAAGCTAATACAGACTATTAAAAGGAAGGAGAGACATTGGTAACCTTTTTTTATTAGGAAATATATATCGTTATTTTTACTCTTAAAAAATATTAAAGGATTATATTTGAAATAATTGAAAGGAAAGGAAAGGATGTTTGGATTGAGATTAATGTAAGAGATTTGGATTAATTTGTTTGTTTTTCTCTTTTCTGAAAATTTGGAATGGAAAAGGTAATAATAGAATTAAGTATGCATATATGAATGTATAATTATTGTCATATATGTATGTAAAAGTGATGATCCAGAAATATGTTGTCCACTAAAAAGAGCCTTTTGTCTTTATGTGAAAAATTGAATAAAACTTGTTTAAAACAAAACAAAACATTTGCTAGACCAATACTCGAATACAGCTCATCAGTCTGGAACCCACATTACGTATCTGATATTAATACAGTTGAGAAAGTCCGTAAATATTTCACAAGAAGAGTTCTCCACTCCTCTACTCATAGCATAATACCTTATGCCACCAGACTTGAAATTTTAGACCTAGACAACCTAGAACTACGCCACCTTCGGTCCGATCTAAGTATACTACATAAAATTATATATTGCAATGTCCTACCTGTCAATGAATACTTCAGCTTCAACCACAACAATACAAGAGCACACAATAGATACAAACTCAAGGTTAACTGCACCAAACTTGATTGCAGGAAATACGACTTCAGCAACAGAGTGGTCAATGTCTGGAATATTCTACCTGACTCTGTGGTTTTTTCCCCAAACCCCAAAAACTTTAACCTTAGACTGTCTACTATTGACCTCACCCCTTTCCAAAGAGGTCTGTAGTGGGCATGCATAAGCACACCACACTGCCAGCAGTTCAGCAGTTCAATTCTTACCGGCTCAAGGTTGACTCACCATCCTTCCAAGGTTGGTAAAGTGAGGACCCAGATTGTTGGGGGCAGCACACTGACTCTGTAAACCATTTAGAGAGGGCTGTGAAGTGGTATATAAGTCTTAAGTGCCATTGCTATCGCTATCTTGTTTAGTTTTAATATATTAATTTCTACATTCTTTAAGATGTCACATCCACATTTGTGTTCTCCGTCCATGGTACCTTTTTATTTCAATTTATTTTTTAGACCTTTTTCACTCACCAGCATGTTCCCCTTTGTTCATCTAAATCCATTTCAGAGGTAATAAGGAATCACAGATGCAACAGGCCTAGAAAAACTAAGTTAATTTATATTGTAATTCTCTAATCAGCAAATATTAACAATGCTAACATAACAAAGATGCTTATTGTAAGATTTCTAAATAATTTACTGTGGTTAGTTCCTTTGCATTGTTTAAATAGACCACTATATTATTTTATCATTGGTTTTAACAAAAACAATGCAATTACAGTATATAAATGCTGATATGGATTGTATGTGCACTTAGGACATGTGTGTCTTTTATTCTTCTCCTGTATTGCCTATTAATTATTTGACAAAATGTGTAGATACCATGCATTAGCAATTACATGTATCTGAAACATCATTTGAAATTATCATAAGTTGTAAATAGAGTACAGTGATGGTTCTTTTCTGTCTGTTGCATTCCTTGGGAAAGCAAGATTTATTGAGCCTTGTTTACTTCATAGTTATAGAGCCCCGTGTGTTCATCAGACAGGCTTTGATATTTTTAAGACTGGGAGACAATAATAAAAATGAAAATGTTTTGATTTAAAGTTAAACCAGCCTCTTGGGCACACCTAGATGACCTTGGCTGATCTGGGAAAGTTAAACAGGATCTGTGCTGATAAATAGTTGGATGGGAGACAATAGGAAATCCGAAAGCTGTAGCCTAAATTGGGAAGTCAAAAAACATCACAGAAGAAAGTGATGGCAATCTATTTGTGTATTGCTATTATTTGCTCTATATTAAAACTTACACTTTTACGATAATGAAGCTTATATTTCTTACGTTTCTTGGTTTTGTCACATGTGCTAGGTTTCTCCTAGGTAAGAATGAAAGGGTTGTTAATGTTTTTCAAGGGAATGTGAAATAGCTTTACTGTCTTCCTCATCCTTCAGGTACCATCAGAAAAAATCCTCCGAGCTGGAAAAATATTACGGAATACGATCCTCTCCCGTGCTCCTCACATGATAAGAGACCGGAAGTACCACCTGAAGACCTACAGGTACCATGAGGGAAATATCATATTCATTTTTTTGCTTGAGTATCATCTTGTGATTTTTCATAATATTTTTGGGTCCTTTCAGGTTTCCAAATATTGGAATTATTGGCAATATTGTAGATCTCCAGCATGCTTTAGCCATTTGAAAACTGTGGTTTACAGCACATTGAATTCTGGGCTGTTTGAAGATTTAATGCTACAAACATCATTCAGGCATCTTGAGTCAAAGAAGACCATGGTTGTCTGAAGTGCCATCTGTGGATACTTTCCTTAAACCAAGTAGACTATCTTTAAATTGGGCCTTTCTCTTCAAACTTAGCCTCAAACTACAATCCTAATTACCAAGGCAGAATATCCAGCCAAAATTGCTAATGGCTGGAAATAATGGGAACTAACGTCTAACAATATGTGGAAGGACACCAAATTCCCAAGTTGTTATCGGGAGAGACATTTTAACTTAGTGGCCTTACTTTTGAATAGGCATAATGTAGAGTTGCATTGTCAGTATTTTATGTATGTTTCCATATAGATTGCAATGTAAAATACATGCATTGTGTATATTAAACATGCAACAGGCAATATTTTTATTGTCTGTTGTGTATTTGAGCAACTATGCATATGTAACATTGTTCTTTTATGGATCCTGTTGGTGGCAGCAGTGCCTTGCTGAAACAAGTTTATTTTTGGCAGAATAAGAATTAAACACAGATTTTTATCCTTTCTTCTACTGTACTAAGATTAGTGACTTCTAGCTTCCTGAAAAAATGAATTAAATATCATTTGGGTTCCTTTTTCTACTTTGGAGAACGTATAAAATGTATTTTAGGAGTTATTAATTGTAAGATTTTTTTTTAAAAAAAGTTAGAATCAAAGTACGCAATCTGGATTTTGTTTAATCAACCTTTCATTCAACATGTGAATTATCATTAGAATAACAGACTGGAAATGACTGGTCATCAAGCATTATGTGTTGTATTATACATGCCTGCATTTTTTTTTATAAGCTCATGCAATATATCAGTCACATTCTCTCTCTAAAATGTTTTACAAATTTAAAAGTAAGTAACCATCGCCTTTATTTGCTAATTAATGGTTGTAACAAAGCTGCTGGACAAATGTCTTTCAATGTCCTTCCAGGGGGTCACAGATAAGCCTTGATTTATAACCATTTTTTAGTGACTGTTCAAAGTTATGGGGCACTGAAAAAATGAGTGGTTCTCACACTTACAATCATCACAGTGTCCCTGCAGTCATGTGATTTGCAACTTTCCCAGGAGGCTTTCAACAAACAAAAGTCAGTGGAGGAAGCTAGATTTGTTTTAACAAACATGTGATTTGCTTAACAAACATGGCAAAAGTAATCATAAAATTGGGCAAGGTCACGTGATGATTCACGTGACAATTGCATTGCTTAGTAATGGAAGTTCTACTCAAGGACTACCTGTAGTGAAGCTTGCAGAAAGCATTCGGTCTTATTTTAATTCATGGGTATGTTTTCATAAATTGAAATACAGGCTTAGGTTGCCATGTCAGTTCAGCAATGTCAACATATTCCTATTTTCTTTGTCTCTCTTACTGAAATGGTAGATTACATGTGATGAGGCTATTGTCTGAGAAACAAGATGATTATATTTGCATTGTTAAATACTCTTGCTTTCCCTATACATAGCAATGAATCACAATCCTTTTGAAACTGTGTCAGGTTTGGTTTAAGTAAACAAAACCTCTAGTTTCCTGGGACAACGGATGTTTATAAATAGAAAAGTTGTTATTCCTTAGAAGCTATATTAACCAGATTTTTGTGTTACATTTTTCTGAAAAGAGCCTAGAATTTTAACAGGATAGTCTAATATATTTGTATCATATGTCATTTATGTTTTGAATCAAAACTTTACTGCCCAACCAAGGCCAGGTGAAGTTCCCCTCACCCAGGTTTTTAATGCATCTCCTTGAACTTCTCAACAACTTTTAGAACCTTAATTAAGTTAAGATAAAAAATAAATGCATTTTTTTCTTGGATAAATCCCCTTACTGGTATCCAGGGGAATGGTCAAAAAAAGGCAAAACAGTGGTTGTGGCAGCATGATCCACCTTTTTTTAAAAAAATCTGCACTGAAGTTGTATTCACATAGGGGTTGGCATCAATTACACTTCCATAACTTTCCCCTTTTTTATTTTCACCCCTAGATTCCAGTGCATTCACTGAAATGTTTAGGCTCCTGTCTTTGGTACATCATTCAAAAAATAATAATAATCAGCTGCAGCTCTCACCCTGAAGAAATAACTGTTGTTGTTTAAAATTATAAAAACTTATTCTGTTGATAGATATATTTCTGGCCTTTCATAAAAAAAAATCAATGTTCTCAGGAGGCTCTTAATCTAGGCAGGGTCTGTTGGGCCTAGGGCAGGATTGGGGAGACAGTTGTTAATCTTAGATTGCTGCTACCTATCAGCGCAGGGTCTATTTGGGGCCTTTCTAATCCTCTTTCTTATCTGAGGAGGGCTTTTGATGTCAGGCCATGACATTTTAGATTCCTGCAGCCAGGAATACACTGAGGCTTTCTGTTGGTTTGTTATTCAGTGCCCATACTTAAAACATTAACAGCCCATGATTTCTTTACATGATCCTCATTGTCTGCCAATTTCAAATGTTCTCAGCTAAGCAGTGGTGGAATTCAAAATTTTTACTACCGGTTCTGTGGGCGTGGCTTATTTGGTGGGCGTGGCTTGTCATGCGACTGGGTGGGTGTGGCTTAGTGAACATGTGACTGAGTGGGCTGCTTGGTGGTCATGTGACTGGGTGGGCATGGCTTGGTGGTCATGTGACTGGGTGGGTGTGGCCAACTCAATGTCACTCACATCAAGGGGTGCCTCAGCTGGCCCCTCCCCTCCCAGCCATTCCTTGTCACCCAGCCTCAACTTATCTATAGTTCTGTAAAAATGTTCACCTTTTTTGACTTTATTATCTGCATACTATAGATGGACCATTGAAAGGAGAAAATGGCTCACATGCTTTACTCAAGAGTGTGATAGGCAACAGGCTTTTAAGGGGCTGCCACAAAGAAAGGGGGACAGTGTATTTTCCAAAGAAGCAGAATGCAAACAAGAAGGAATGGATGGAAACTGAACAGAGAGAAGCAACCTAAAACTAAGGAGAAACTTCCTGTGAGTGAGAACAATTAACCAGTGGAACTGCCTGTCTCCAGAAGTTCTGGGTGCTCAATCACTGGAAGTTTTTAAGAAAAGACTGGACAGCCATTTCTCTGAAATGGTATAGGGTTCACCCCAAGGTCCCTTCTAAGTATTATTCTGACACCTTTCCCAGGATTTCTACTCAGAGTTTGGCATCCTCAGTTTTCTTGCCTGCGCTGGGGGTTGGACTAGAAGACCTGCGAAGAAGAATTGAATGGCAGGTAGTCAGTCTGTTGGGAAAACAGAAATCTGCAAGTATAGGATGAATTCAATTCATACATGTAAAGTCTCTATTGACAACTATAATGGAGATTGCACACTACAATCGTAAAGTTAGAATCAGGGATGGGATTTAAATTTTTTAACAACCGGTTCTGTGGGCATGGCTTAGTTGGTAGGCATGGCTTGGTGGTCATGTGACTGGCTGAGTGTGGCCAACTCAACATCACTCACATCGTGGCATGCATCTTCTTGCCTGGCCTCATGACTGTGGAGATGCTGCAACAGTCGTAAGTGTGAAAAACAATCATAAGTCACTTTTTTCAGTGCCATTGTAACTTTAAATGGTCACTCCACACAAGCAAAGTACCAGCAAAGGAGGTGGAAAAAACTCCAGAGATTTCTTGAGACAAGAAGTCTAGTCCTGCCAAGAATGTAATAAGGGTTAATGGAGAGGCAGTTTCTGTAAGCAACACCAGTATGTTTCCTTCCTGCCTTCCTTACAGGATTAGGCCAGTAATTTCTTCTAACAACCGGTTCTCCGAACTGCTTAGAATGTTAACAACCGGTTCTAGTGAATAGGTGCGAACTGGTAGAAACCCACCCCTGGTTAGAATACAGGTTATCATGTGACCAACATTTATGACATTTTTGCAGCAATTTTTAAGTAAATGTAAGGATCATAAAGCAAACACATTGTTCACTAGGGTGTGTTTTTCCCAAAACCCAAAAGTAAACTCTGGGTTTTGGCAAAAATGTCATAAATTGTTATCATGTGACAAGGGGATGCTGCAAACAGCCATAAATGTGGGCTACTTGCCGAGTGCCCCAAATGCGGTCACATGACCAGGGGGGCAGCTGTCAGAAGTTTGGAGGGAGTCTGTCATAACTTTTGAACATTTATTGAGTCAGGGACTACTTGTAGTAGATTTATTTCATCCATTTCTGAGTGGAGATAGCTGCCTGGCACTCTTGAAAGAACGTCAATCCATAAATATGTCAGCAGCAGCAGCAGCAGCAGTAACAACGAAGTTTTGCTAAATATTTTGTGCCTGACACTACTGATATTGTTCCCATCTTTTAGACAATGCTGTGTAGGAACCGAATTGGTAGACTGGATAATGCAGCAGAGTTCCTGTGTTCATTTACGGACCCAGGCTGTGGGCATGTGGCAAGTATTGCTGGAGGAAAGTGTTCTCAATCATGGTAAGCGAAGCTTAGAATTGGGAAATCCAGAACATATGCTCCTTAGTACAAGGAGGCAATGGAAATCTATTGAAGTTCATAAGCTGTACTTTAAATTATGATGCTTGAGAGATCTAATTATTCCAGTGTTCAGAGATGCAGTCTGTTCCTAGGAGAATTATTGCCAATAGAGGATAAGCACATTAAAGAGGGAGCAATAGTCAGATCTAAGATGTTTTCTCCTCCAACTGGACTCTAAGTTGGAATGCCTTTTTACTCCCTCTAACACTGTCTCCTCCTCTTCACTTGGTGGTTCCACCACAGAGCCAAGTTTCTACATCAGATCATATTCTTACAGCAGTGGTCCCCAACCTTTTTTGTACCAGGGACCAGTTTTACGCAGGAACACTTTTTCAAGGACCGGTTAGGGTTATTTATTTATTTTTTAATTATTATTTATTTATTTATTCTTATTTTTTATTTTATTTACTGTTACACTATCAACTCACCAAAATTAACCAACGTTGGAGGATTACTAAAAATGTGTATAAATGCAAGACTAGACTCCAATAAAGTCATCATGATTCAGTTGATCATGATCAAACAAAAATATATGTTTGGCAAAAATATATGTTTTCTCCAAAAGCGTTTTGTAAGGTAATAATCCGCAATTCAGATTTTACATTTAGGATGGGTTTGATCTCCCATATGGTCTTCAGCTTTCCACAATCTCAACAATTGTAAGGTGTGTGGGGAATTCAGAGAGTCCAAGTCCACACATTTTAAAGTTGTTGAGGTTCAGAAATCCAGGCATATAAGGAATTCCGGGGATTCATTCCAAATACCTGGAGAGCCCACTTCTTTCTGGATCTCTCTCGCCCCATTTCGCTGCAACCCCTTGGCAAGCAGAGCATTGTCTAGAATTCTTCCAGCTGAAATAAGACTTTCAATTACCTGGGAATAAATCCATATTAAACCAGTCAAACTTTTAGTAGATATTCACTGTGTAGCTTGGCTAAAGCAACATTCTGCCCTATGTGTTTTAGGATTCTCGTCTCTTTCGCTCTCTTCTCTTCTCCTCTCCCGGTTGTTTCGGGTGGCGTCTGCCTTCGCCTCCGCCCGGCGCCTTTCGTCGCGCACCCTCGTCCTCCCCCGGCTGACAGCTCCGCCACCGCCGCCGAGCCATGGCCCTGGCGCCCCTCCAGCACCCCGGACAAGTGCAGGGCTGCTTTCGGGGGCTCCCGCGAGGGGTCTGGATCAGGATCTGAGCCCCTTCATTCCACCCCACTCCAGCTTTCGGCTCACACGCCTCTCTCTCGCTTTCGCTCTCGCTCCCTTTCCCCAGGCGGAAAGAGGCGCTTTGTGGCGGAGCCGCTGAGGCAAGCTTTCTCCCCACCCTGCGTTCCTTTCTCCCTCAGGCCGCCGACTGGCGCTGCTAAGGGCAGACTTCGAAACAAGATGGCCCCCAAGCAAAATAGGCGGCCCGGTCCAAAATGATCCACGGACTGGTACCGGTCCAGGGACCGGCGGTTGGGGACCCCTGTTCTTAGAGAGCCTTCAGACACCCAAACTGTATTTTTAAACAAGTACTGAACAATACTAGTAGATCCAGTCAGAGCTGAAGAACCTTCTTGGATGAGAAGCGAAATGTCTTCAAAGAAAAAAAAAGGAAGTCCAGTTGCCTCTTGAAAAAGGACCTTTGGGTGAAACAGTGCTAGATTGCAAAAGCAGCTTTCCTAAAACTTCCTGCGAAGTTGAAACGTGAAAACTTTTAATAGAAATGTGGTTGGTGTGGATACTGAATTTATAATTTGAGATTAAACTAATCCAAACAGATCTTTCATCCAAATAGCGTGTCAGTAATCTAGTCATTCCCGAAAAAATCTTGCAGTAGAAGAGAGATATTTAAAGCTCACGTAAGTGGAGATGTAGTGGAGTCAGATACGAGGCAGAGTCATAGATTTTCATGACTGACATCCAACACAAAGTAATGAGCATGTTGTCTGTTAATGTATTGAATCACCAGCACTGACATTCTCTTCTGGCACAGGCGAGCCATTGTTGGCAGAGATCTATGAGAAGTCCAGCAGTCCTCTAGCAACTGGCTGGACTTCCATAAAGAGCCCTGCCTTGCCTGCTGAGAACTGCAGGTCTGTATCATTTAATGGTGTTGAAGATAATAAAGCCTTCTGCCATCCATCTTTTTATATCCTTTTGCTGCTTTCAGTGGACCAAGAGCAGTACTTCCAGGACAAATATTTATTTTATCGATTTTTGGACGACGAGCATGAAGATGCCCCAGTGATACCAACTGAGGAAGAAAAGAAGGAATGTGACGAAGAGCTACAAGACACCATCCTCCTGCTTGCTCAGATTGGACCCGATGCTCACATGAGGATGATTCTTAGGAAGCCGTAAGATGGTTAATAGATTATTGTTTTTGAGACTTTGATTTAAACCTTTCACCTGTATGTATGCTTGGCAGGGCATGTGGAGTTTTGGTATTTAGCTATAAGAAACAATGCAAAAAAAAAAACTGATTGAAATGATAACTCAGATATGTTTGCTTTGCTTTTGCTTTGCAAAAGACCTAAACTAAATCAGGTATATTCATGGGCTTGGTTGCCAAGATCTTATAATTACACTGTATCTTTTTAACATGCCCTATTACTATATGATGGAAATTTCTGCTGTACAAAGTATTCTCTGGGTGAAAAATTATTTTTAGGCAGAAAGAGTCTAGGCTAATCTTCACTGAATACTAACTTTCCAGGTGCAGAAAGTTTTCCACCAAGTTAGCAGTGATTTTCAGTCTGTGGAATAGTCCAGATACATATTTATTATCATGATCCTATTATTAAAGTTCACAGGAAGTGTAGGATATTGGCTCTGGGTTGATTTGAAAAATATCCTCTGCTTGTAAATTACCACAGCTGCTGCCTTTGACTTCCAATTCTTCAAGAGGTTGCAAAATCCATATAATTACCAAGAAAGAAATAATGTATTTTTTCTTTATTTTTTTTTAAAAATGCTGAAAAGATTACTTTGAGCATTTGATTGTATCATGGCACTGCTGCTTTAAAAGGTGCTTTCTATTGTTTTGAGTTTGAAACACACTTGCAAAATGTGTCACTTGTTTTGACAGGGAACCTTAAAATTTCTTTATTTATTACACTGCAACATTTTAACTGTCAAATGATGAAAGAATGTCTGTAGTGTTAAAAAAAATAGAATAAAAAGGCAAAGAGAAAATTGGCAGACTCTGGTTGCTCTTGGTAGGGGTTCCCCCCTCCTTTTTATTAAAAAACATACATTGCTCTAAATCTCAAATTAGCTTTTTTTTTTTTTTAAGAAAGTGCTACAAACAAAGCTGCCTGGTTCTAATGATGCATGTATTAAGAAATACAAATCTGTTTCATGCACTGAAAAACTGTTCGAACGATGTGACTTCTATTTTAAAAATTACCGTGCGATTCAAAAGTGACAACCAAAATGGATTTTTAAATTTTTTTAATATGAATTTGATTTAGCTGTTTAGCAAAAATGTTGGTTTATGGGAACATGTTAGACGTGTTATTGAAATAGGCAGTTGTTGTATGATGATGGTTCCTATCTTGCTTGCTACCCATTTGATTTTCTAAGAGGCAAACTAGAATGTCACAGTATTTGTAGTGATTTGTTTGTTCTTCAATTACGACTAGTCATTCTGAGCAGTGGCATTGATGCCAAAACACAGTGTGCCAAAATAACTATACACGCATAGTGATGTCATCACACATATGTTGACATTTCATCCTTACATCCCAAAGCCTGATGCAAATACATAACTCATGGCCTTTGCATGATGATATCTTGACATCATGCTTTCACCTCCCCTTCCCATTGGCACACACTTATGTAGGAATTATGGATCTGATTTAGATTATTTGGGGGGGAGAGTATCCATTGTATCGATGGCAAGATGTCTACTTCAAGAGAACTGTGTGAAGAGACAGAGGACATGCAACAAGTAACTCCTGAATTTTAGAGAGCAGCCCTACTTTCTCCATACATTATCATCTGTGATTCTCAAATAAATAAATCTCTGCCAAGCAGCGTATGAAGGAAGAAACTTTTTAAATTCTGCATCCAGGAAAAGCTGCTCAGCTCAAAGAACCATGTTCTGAAACACAGTGTCACCATATTTGTAAGCTGTGCCTGGTGTGAAGCCTGACTGTGTATGGGCGTGTCACATCCTTTGAGTCAACCCTGATTCCTAGTGATTGCATACATAGGTCTGTACTGTTTTCTTGGCAACATTTTTCAGAAATGGTTTGGCCATGGCCTTCTTCCTAAGATTGTCAGGGCAAGCAACCAGATCCGCATGAGTAGAGTTCAAGCTTACTACTTTAGTATATATTCTGCCTATAATACAGGAATTTCCCCAGGACTAATAGCCTTTCCTTGGGAAAGATAGATAAGATTCCAGTGAGCTTGGAGGGGGCAGGGGTCAATTCTGGATCTCTTATAGCTGTACAACAATTCAAGGCTAATTCCCTTCTTGATTCTTCCTTCCTGCCTGGTTGGACGTTTCCCAGCAAAAACTGAAATGAGTAGCTCAGAATTATTCAAATGGCTTCATGTCTAAGGGATTATTCCTCCCAAATATATCCCTGAATGTCACACCATCAAGGGAGATATGTCTCACTTGTGTATGTTGTGTGTGTATTGTGCATAATCAGCTCTTTTTAGCTCTGAACAGAATTTGTGGTTTGGAGGGCAAAGTAGTTTTCACAAATTTATTTTGTGACTGCACAAAAGAAAAGCTTATTACTGGATTGAATTGGAATTTAATTTAACAGATGAACATCTTTAGTCTCCTGTGACCTTTGCTCTCTTCCTAGTGATTTTGTTACCATGGCTATGCAGTTTCCTGGAAGACGTTTGTCCCCGCCTTCTCAGATTTTTGTTTTTAAATTTCTAGTTTAGCATACAGTCTTGGCATTCCTTGGATATCTTTTCTATCTTAGCAGGTTGCTAGACCTGGATGATCTTATTTGGATATGGACATGAAGCAAGTTTGGGTCTGGTTTATACTAGTCTGAAAGATCTCCAACATTTTCCTAGATTTTTTTCTCTCTAGAAAAGACATTATTTTCCTACATCCATAGGATGGAGTCCTGCATCTCTTTCAAATTGGAAGATGTAAGATTATTTTATGAGTGAACACTCATAAACAACAACTGAGTGAACACTATGTAAACAACTTCAGTGATAATGGGAAGTATTCTTTCTTAGTTGACTCAGGTCTGATATATGCTCAGTCCGCTACTATTGGCTCATGAAAATAATATTTTACTTATTGTTAGGGTGGGTACCCAATCAGATGAAGTATGATTGATTAGTTCTATACATTGAAATAAATTAATGAATTTCAAATAAATTCAGTTTAATTAAAAACAATTATTCATGATAGATGACATAAAATCTCTATAGAAAAGAAATGGTAGCAAAACACATTGACTTGATTTTACTGTATTCTGGAGGTTAAATGTACAAATAGATAAATACTAAGTAGAATCCATTTAGTTTTTTGCAGTTGGAATTGTTTCCATGAACTCCTGAAATTTACTTCGAAAAGGGGACTCTCAGATCTAGTTAGAAGGATAGGAAACTGCATAGAAGAACAAAGGAGGGAAACCACATGTTCTACACTGTTTGTACCAGTTTTTACTGTTCACCATATGACTGTGCATCAGTCCTAATAGTAAATGAAGCAGCATCTGCATGAGGCAAGTACAGAAATCAGGTGTGCTGTGAACCCCTGAATAATCACAATTGCAGACTTTATGTATTTATTTATGAAATTTCTAGGCAGCCCAGCTCCAAAAGGACTCCGTGCAGCCTCACAAAGTTAAAAGGAACAGTCAACTGAGGGAACAACATTCAACATACTTGGGCCCAATTAAAAGGGGGTAATCAGAAACATCCTGTCCCAAAGCCTAGGGAAAAACAAGGGTTTTTTGAAATTGTTTGAAGCTGGGCATGGGGGGCGCCTACAGCACTCGGGGGCGGGGGGAGGCTGTTCCAAAGGGATGGGGCAGCGACAGAGGCCCCTCCTGGGTCTCTGTTAATTGACAAGGCTGAAAGCAAGCCCCCTCCCTATTGGTACTACAGTAGATTGCAGAATATTGTCTATGGTAGCACTTTGAGTTGAGATCATTTATATAATTTCTTGAACCAACAATATGATTGAAAATCAAACCATTTGTAATGTAACATAATGGCTGTGTATTTATCTTTTATAATAGACCTGGCCAGAGGACTGTGGATGATCTCGAAATTATTTATGAAGAACTTTTGCACATTAAAGCTTTATCTCATCTTTCAACAACAGTGAGTTTTAAAAATATTTTATTAACTTAAGATAGGCAGGCAGGCAGGCAGGCAGCCTAAGGCTGATTAGTGACTAGCTATTTATAAATATGGGTTGCATATAGTAACATCCCAAACTTTCCTCTGCCTTCTGCTTCTTTAAGATGGCCATAAAAGTGTAAGCTCCATACAGATGAATAGAGATGAAGATTTGGAAAGGGTTATTGTTTATTTTATCAACATCTCTGGTGGGGGAAATGATAACCATTAAAGCTGCAGGCTTGATCTTTCTCTGATCCAATTCCAGGCTGTTGAAGGCTCTTTTTTTCGGATGGATTTAATTGTTAAGATTGCTACTTAGACTCAGCAGTTCTGCTTATAGAGAATACCTTCCAGGAGGGAACTTCCTCCCTAAAGCAAGATACATACATACATGTTCATCTTGTCCTTCCCAGTATTATTGGCCAATACATGCAGATCTTCCATGGCTGTTTTGGACAGGGAAGAAACAATTAAAAGGTTCAACCTATCCATTGCTTTTTCTCATGTGGGAGAGAAGACTATGAGAACACAGACATTCGTAATACTCATTGAATGTGAATGTATTTTATGCCCTTATATTATTCATTAATGCAAGAGATTATGTCTTCTGTTCGAATATATGATGGTACCAATGCATTGCCATCGATTACTACAATCAAACATTAGTCTGTCTGGGATTTTTTCAGACTCTTGTGTGTTCTGTATAATTTTCTCTTTCAGACCATAATATATATAGTGAAGTGTCCGAGTCCTGTTGGTAGCAAGGATACTCAAGTCTGACTTGTGGGAAACATTAGACAAGATAGCAGGAATGCAGAGAATGTAAAACATACAGCTTTCTTCAGGAAGATCGAGATAGGATAGCTCAAGACTTGTCTTCTTAGGAGGCAGCATTGTAAAAGAACATGAATTATTTGAAATATAACTGGATATAGATTTTGTTCTCTCTCACCCACCTGCTCAAAGCTTGTCAACTTGTCAACTATGGTATGGCTGCCATAACCTCTGAACAATAAAGATTGTCTAGCATGTGAATACAGTGGTACATATTATGGATTATATTTCCTTGACATGCAATTCTAGCCTTGTCTGTGAGAGGAGCTTTACATCATGAATTTACGTCTTGAGGACTCTCTTTTGCTGATTTCAGGAGACATGAGATTTTTGCCTAACATCTTTTGAAATATTTTGGTGCTTCCTCCCTTCCCATTCCCTTCCCCATTTGAGTTTACAGATAGCCATACAGTTCAAGGATATCAACAATTTATATGTAATGCTTGTGTGTATTTCTTCAAGGTAAAACGAGAATTAGCAGGTGTTCTGGTATTTGAATCACATCCCAAAGCAGGGACAGTTTGTAAGTAAAGCTTTTTTTTAATGGTAGTTTTAGGCTTATCTGCAATTGAGAAAATTGTATTTTCTGTGCAATTTGAAAAGTCCAAGAATGTAAAAGCTCAAAATGTACTGGGCTATTTCTATTAGGAGGAAATTGGAGAATCTGAAACTTGGATTTTAGTCTGGGCAATGATTAGCCCTAAGGGGATTGGAGTGTAGTATCTAACTTTCATAATTTTATGTATTTTGTAACTCTACCTATTTGGCCTTAAGCTCCAATGATATCTCAATTAAATTTGATAGATAATTGAATGAAATACATTTGTTGTAGCAGAATATAATTATGGAATCTAGAGTCAGTTGAATTGATTATCATGTGAAACCAAGATCGATTAATATTGATGACAGTGATGATGTTGTCAGAATATGGCAGAAGGAATATACAGAAGGGATTCTTTGTGCTTCCTCGTAGACCATGTGCTACAAAGCCATCAAGGCAAAAATAAAATAAATAAATAAACCATTTTGGCTATAGAATGTAAATTATCCTGAAATGAAAATGAGACTGTTGACCATGTAATAAAATCCCATAGACAGCTTACCATTGAAAGGCATGATCAAACATATTTTTTATTTGTTTCATATTTAAGAACCGCCCGTCTTCATCCCATATTACATTAGGAGGGACGAAAAAGTACAGGTTCATTGTAAAAACACAATTAGTAGAAATGTAAAATCGCAGATAAAATAGTTGAAAACAACAAAGCAAAACTTTAATGGGATCTGAAATTCTGACTGCTCAATGACCACCAGACACACCATTTCAAAGGACCATGTTTGATTTATTGTTGTAGTCATTCCAAGAAATAGTAACATAGAAGACGAGGAATTGGAAAAGATTGCAAAATACTGTGATTTACAAATAGAGATTGCAAAAACATGGAAGGAGAAGTCAAAGGGGTACCAATCGTTTATTTGAGCCTTAAGTGCCATTGCACAAGCGCTTAGAATTCGGATTGCCTAAATTTGGAACACATCGGTTCAGTACAAACAACAGCACTGCTGGGCACATCATGCATAATTAGATATTCAGATTTCCGAGCCCTTGGGTAGGGCTTGAATCATGAAGAAGAAAACCAGCCAAAAGTAGCTCTGACAACTGTTAATAGATAAGAATAATAATTCTTATAAGGCAAAAAAAAAGCTAATTGCTATAGTGCTACAGTTATAATGTTGCTAAAGAAACACTGCTGGTTTTTTTGCAATAAAATTTTGCCATGTGTAAAAACATTAAAATGCGATTTTACTCATAGTCAAATAGATTTGTCTGCTTTCCGTCTCAGAACTCTGCAATCTCATTTTGCTACTTATTAAGTTGAGCTTTAGATGGGATTTTAGTTCTACTGTAATTGTTAAAAGCAACACCAGAAGCTTCTTTTCACAAGTACACACTGGACTTTTGAGTCTAAATTTTTAAATGAAATGGTTGTCTTTTGCAAGATAGTTGCATTAAAAAAAGCCAAAGCCAGGCCAGTGCAGAAAGAAATCATTGCTTCAAGCCAACTGATTCTGGATGTCATGAAGAGACAAGAAAGTTGTCAGTTATTTGATTTAGTTCCATTGCATTTTTGCTAATGAGTGAAAAAAGGTGGCTGTAGATTTACTACCAATAGCAAAATAGCATGACTGGTCGTAGGTACCCTACATCTTTCCTGGAGGAACAATGAGGTACAGATTGGCACTTTTGCTTCAGGTGCATCTAGTCGCAGGAATGTCAATAATCCAATAGTTTTTAATGTAGAATTTGCAAGATCTTGGACAATTAAAAGTTGTTTGGCTTAACTACTTTTTCTTTCTTTCGCAGTATTTAATCAGGGAGAAGAGGGGACCTCTTGGTATATTATTCTGAAGGGTTCAGTCAATGTAGTAATTTATGGAAAGGTATTGTCCTGTACAATTTCTTAATATTATTTTATTTCATACACGTGTGTATCCATGTGTTTTCCCTAGGAGCTGTTTCCTTTCTGTTGTGGAAGCAATAGGCTAAGTACATTGGTGGCACCAATGAAAAAACAATTTGGCTTGTACAAAACAATTCACAGGGTTTTCACCAATTCCTCCCCCAATTTCCTATATTGTTCTTGTGAATCTTGCAAGACTATAGTGGATATGAGGAAGCCAATGAAAATTGTGTTCTAAAATGAACTTCTAGTGTCACATGGCTTCACTACGATTGGGTGCAACCTATGATGTCTTTATAGATCCTGATTCAGGAAAAAAAAGGGAGTTTCTAAATTTTACTGAAAATTGCCATTTAAACTATATATAAACAGAAATAGATTAACCAATATCTAATGTGGTATAAAAACAAAGCCTGGGTTTGCATTTGCTCTCTCTTCCACAATACCCGTGATGTTTTTTGCACAAGTAAGACCCTGCTCACCCAGTCTCTCATAGCCTGTCCCATAAATGGCCCCTGCATGTAGACATGAGAAACTTTACTTGAATTGATGGAACACATGCACATATTTGAATCACCTTCTGGCATCCCCAGTTAAAATAATGAGTATCAGATTGTGTATGGCCCTTTATTTCATATGTTCAATGGAGATAATATTCTATCTCCATTTAGAAAAATAAAATATTTTGTAATCACATCCTACAATTGTACTCTGTTGCCTGTAATTATAGACCATTCTGATTGAAAGTCTTTTTAAATGGGTCAGAAGAACTGGAAGTAAAATATATTTTCTGAAAAGCGTAATTGGTCAATTGGGCTTTGAGTTTCTACTCAAGCCTGAGGATAAGGACCGAGAGCCAAACTTTACAAAGAGAGTCAAAAGGCAAACTTGGCTTCATTTATGGAACTAGATGTCTGTCCATTTCTGAACCCAGTTTCAGCAGACTAACTCCATATTTTTTGCCCTTTCCCCCCCAGTATTCATAATGACCAGTTGCCATGCTTTGTTCCCCAGCGGTATATTGGGTGTTAATTTTCTGCCAGATGCATTTGTCACACTATTTGAAATCCATTGTGTGTATATGAAGTGTCAATAGAATAAGATGAAAATTATAGCATTTTCCCCTGTGAATATATTTTCGTTGCTATTTCTGTTGTCTTTTTTAGGGTGTGGTGTGTACTCTGCACGAAGGTGATGATTTTGGCAAGTTAGCATTAGTGAACGATGCTCCCAGAGCAGCTTCCATTGTTTTACGGGAAGAGAACTGCCACTTCTTGAGAGTAGATAAAGAAGACTTTAATAGGATACTCCGGGTGAGTGTGCAGAAAAACAACCTTGATTCATTTACCCTGAATAAGGGATTGCTTTTGAATGGTAAATATATTAAATATCATATCTCCCAAGTCTTTGCATGTTGAGGTTTCTTGCATTTATTTAAGAATTGCAGAAACTATGTGGTCTAGACGTTTTTGGTGTCATCTCTCTGAGTGAGAAGCTCTACTGAATGTTGCGATGACATCATGTTTATGTTTTATCATGAGTGAATTGCTCATGAGAGCAAACTACTACAGATAGTCCTCGACATACAACAGCTCATTTAGTGAGTGTTCAAACATACAACGGCATTGAAAAAAGTGACTTATGAACGTCTTTCACAGCATCCCCATGGTCACATAATCAAAATTTAGATGCTTGGCAACTGACTCATATTTATGACAGTTGTAATGTCCCGGGGTCATGAGGTCACCTTTTGCGACCTTCTGACAAGCAAAGTCAATGGAGAAGCTAGATTCATTGAACAACCGTTTACTAACTGCAGTGCTTCACTTAACAACTGTGGTAGGAAAGTCCTAAAATGGAGAAAAATTCACTTAACAGCTGTCTCGCTTAACAACAGAAAATTTGGGCTCAATTGTGTTTGTTAGTTGAGGACTACCTGTATTACAATTATCATAAAACATAAACTTAGCCTTAAGTTTATGTGAACTTCGGCTACACAGGTTTTTTGGGCAATAGGTTTCTATTTTCTTCCCCAGAATGGTTTTTCGATTTTCCAGCTTAACTAACAGTTCTGGAATCCCCAAATGAATCCTCATGGAACTATTTACTCCTGGTTAGTTTCAGAAATCAGCCAGGTCAGCTAGAGGCTGCAACCTGCTGAGGTGTTACTTCTTACAGGCCAAGAGAAACTGAAATGGTTATCAGGAATGCTTCAGGCATAGGATTTTTCCAGCTCTATTCCAGTATCAGAATCTGAAAATGGAGGGAATGTATTAATTTATTCATCCTTTTATTTTATTTATTTTAATTTAGGGACTGACCAACTCCAAACTATCAGCTCATAATAGAATGGTGGAGAGAGCTGAAGGGGAATGGGTGAATGTTGCTTCTTCCCTTTCTTCTTCCTGTAAAATCTCCGCTGGATCTGCCTCTATAGAGTATTAGTATTAGGATCCAAGCTACTCTTTTGACATTTAGTACCTACCATATTGACAGTTCAAATCCTTTTTCAGGATGTTGAAGCAAACACAGTAAGATTGAAGGAACATGACCAAGATGTCCTGGTGTTAGAGAAGGTCCCAGCAGGAAACAGGCCTTTTAATCAAGGAAATGCACAGCCTCTGCAGCACAAGTATGTTCTCATTCATGATTATCAATATCACATTATGTTTAATAATTCCAAATGATTTTACTCAATTTACATCATGCCCTCTCTCTATGAAGGAATGAGTTGTGCCACATTTCAAAAGAATAATAATCTGTTCCCTTGCTGTATAGAAAGCATGATTTATCATTGCATGCTAGTTAAGACCCGTAATTTCCCACAACCATTCTATGCAGTTCTCAGCGTGAATACTCATCAAACATTGCAACTTTTGTTTTAAAAAAATCACAAACCATAAGAAAAGTTACTATAAAGATTTTACTTACTGGATTTTCATTTCTAATATTATTTTATATGTCCTTATCTCTTTCCAAATTGTTAGGTCATTATTATTGTTTGTTATTATATATTGCTACTTCTGCTTGGGCCACAAACTTGTATTGATCCTCTCCCTTGCTCTGTGTCCTACATTCTTTTCATTATGACTTAGATTATAAGTGTGACACCATTCAGCTGTTGCTTCATTTTTCCTGTAGTTCAGTTTTTCTCCTGCCCAGTTTCCTGTCAAGTGCAGGAAGTCTAGGTCGTTTAAAATGAATATAAAGGTTTATTGGAAGCTCATGCTCTCTACAACAATCTGAACTACTAACAGTCAAAGCAAATTGGTGGTAGACAAGAGTCAGTGGAACTCAAGGTGGGCTGGACTCAGATCTCTCGTGGACATGAAGTAGCTTGAGACTAATGATGCATTTGACCTCTCCCTCAGGCTCACCCTGGCCATCTCCTACATTTTCCTTGCCATATCAGATAGGGTTCTTAAGATAGGATATCTTTCAATATGTTATTTTTTTTCCCTTTATGGTCTTTTTGACTGAGATTTCACACTTACTTAAAACTCTTCTCTAGATCCCAGGACAAAATATGAAAGTAGGATATCTCCCCATTAGCTCCTGTGCTATATCTCTATAGAACCAGGAAAATGAATTTCTAATAGATGGCTTCAGTGTTTAATATGAGTTACAGCTTTACATGCATATGTTAGTCACTTATGTAATTCCCTCCATTAGGTCTTAATGGTCATTTATATATCTTGTTATTAGTGATTATTGAATTTTCTTTTATTTGATATCTTAGTCTTAATGTTATAATTTGCCATGATTAAGTTTAATTAATAGAAATTCTGAAAGCAAAATAAGCAAAATTTAGCAGGAATAGAGGAGAAACCAAACTGGAAGTAGCCCAGCTGATTCGTCTGTTTGTTTTCCTCAGTTTCAATTATTTCTAATGGGTGAGTTGTGTACAATGGAATATCATCATTCTAAACTATTCAGTAAAGACAACAAGATATGGAAGCAATATTGAAATCAAGAGACATAATGAGTGTGAAGCCTGACATTAATGACAGATTTAACAAATTAACAAGTGCAGCATCAGAATAAGGAGATAAAAGAATCTACTCAAAGGTGCTTTTTTAAAAGGCAATTGGACAAACACCTTTGAGACAATCATGACCTGGATGACTGAGAATCTCCATAGACATCAAGACAAAAGAATGGCAAATGTGCCATCTGGAACTTTTTTCAGTTCAGAGGTTTCATCAAACAGAACTGAACAAGAATTAAATTAAATTAGAACTAGCAGAAACAGAACTGCATTAAATAACAAAGCTCTGAGGTATACTTGAATATTTGAGTAGAGAAGGTATATAAAGAGAAATGGAAAACCTATTTAAGACTTAAAGACATCTGCATCTGGATGAAATTCAAGAAATATTCAGAATAAAATCTTGAGAAACATGGAAGGGAAAATTGCCATGAGATATACTTGAAAAATTTTCATAACAACTAAAGACACAATACTGAAACAAAATGAAATAAAACTACTGTAAAACTGGTGGGGGAGGGATTTTACTAGATGTACTTTTAGATATATTTAGGAGGATGACAAATCTTGAGATTTTTACAACTATTTTTCAGGATAAAAAGATCAAATACAGATGGGCTCCTCCATTTTATCTGGTGGTCATTTGGGATGCTAGGAAATATTTGGACCCTATTAATGCTAATTTTGATGCTAATAGAATGTTTCAGTCCTTATCTGTAATAGAGCAGGGAAATAAAGACTTCGAATAGAACAACAAAAACTGAATCAAGTAGCAGGTACCTGTTCATAAATTAACTTAAACATTGTTATTATGCATCAAAATAAAATGTTCTCAACCAATATTAATGGGCTGGATAATCCATGTAAAAGAAAAAAAACAATTTTTCAAAGTTAAAAACAGAAAAAAAAAACATTTTCTAAGTTAAAAAGGCAAAACAGTTATTATATGTCTTCCAGAGAAACTCATTAAAAATGACAACTTAAACCTATTGGAATGTAAAAATCTCAGTCAACAGTTATGGCCTTGGATAGATAGGAAATAAGGAAGTAGCTGTCTATGAAGTAGCTACCCCTGTAGTTTTACAGTGGATTTTAGAAAATTAAATCAAAGATGAAGAAGATCCATAATATTATGGAACTATTAGGCACAAGAAATCAAGAGCCGGGATAGGGTTCAAAAGCACTGTGAATTTATTTCATGTTACATATACACAAGAATCTGATCTACTGATGATCAAGGCAAATTGGCACAGGGTAAGAGTCAAGGGAGTTCAAGGGCTCTAGATTTAGATTTCTTAAGGGAGCATAGGTACTCCAAACTGATGATGCATTTGACCCCTCCATCAGGCTTAGCTTGATCATCTCCTACAGAAACACTACATTTTACAGTTTCAATATTACATTTAAATATTAATTAATATTAATATTAAAATTGAAATGAACACATATAAAATAATATTACATTTTTACACAGAATCTGGAAAAATAATGCCTTCCCTATTTAAGCTCTGAATGATAAATAAAACTTTGTGAAATATTTTTTCAATTTCTCCTTGAAATCTTAAAAGGACATAATCCTTGGAGATATGTATGAGGTTTCCCCCACATATCAATAAAACTATTTTACCAAAAGAAATATCATGAACTCTCCCCACAAATCTCAGTCTATTATGTTATTTTTTTTCTCTTGGATGCATGGAGACACAAATTTCCTACACAGAGAGTGAAAACTTTGTACTCTTCAGTTCCTAAAGCTCATAGACATGTGCTGGATTTCTTATTCACTGTTATCCAAGCCACAGCTTCTAGTTATACAGCTCATAATCCAATAATTGTAAAACTAAATAGAGGAAGTTATTGATCAAAAAGGTAGAGATTCAATAAATTTTATTATTACAAGAGGATATTAAACTGTAGTATTATCAGGAACTAAAAAGCTTTTGCCCAATCAATTTAGCCTTTATCTCTTTGTCTGCAAGATTTCTGAGAGGTTTGTTTTATCTCTCTGGCATCAAACAGAAAGAAAACCTTGCAAAATCAGAAGGATATATGATTGAGTAATCTGAAACAACTAGAATCAAGGCATAAGCAGTTTTGAATTTGGAAAAAAGATAAAAACCAATATGAAACTAACTAGGTTTATTGAAATAAGCAAGACTTATAATGTTGAATTTAATTAAACATAAATACTATTAAAAGGGCAGTAAATTAGGTAAACTGCTGATCTATCAGTTATGAAATAATAGGATTGGAGTGGAAATAAACATACTTCTATAAGGAAACAGATGATGGAGCAATTTCTTAAATATTATTCCAGATTATGTGTCTAACAGAATCTAATCTGGAAGAAATGGGAGAATATCAGAATAAAACATTCCTTATAAAATTTATAGATTAACAAAAAGAAGTCCTTAACCATAACCGGTGATGAAATTTAAGTGATAATAAAAAAAACCTGAAACTGAACAAAGCTAAATTCAACTGTAAGAACAATCTTAAGGAACAAGAGGAAGATTTGCAAACGAGACAGTAATCAGACAAAAGATATTTGAATTCGAGGCAGATATATACATCTCAACAATTTTGGAAAATAATTCCATAATGAAACCATCTGAATTCTCTTTTCAATTTGCAATATATGCGAAACCATATATTTCTTTAAAATAGTTAAATCAGCTTTCTACATGCCAACTACTGCAAGGATATTACACAGTTTTACTGCAAAAGTTGTTTAATCTTCTCATACAACATGATTTTAAAATTATATTTACTGATATGGATAGAATTTATAATCTCATGCTTTCATTTGGTGATTTATGATGTGTTGTTCATGGTTCCTGATATTCATATTTTGATTAAAGCTTAATAGCATTCCAATCTCATGGGTGTTGAACTGTGTGTGTCTCTGTGTGTAAAATATTGTATATGGGTCTTCAGATTGGAATCAACTTGTCATAGAGTAGAAATAAGAATATGTTATGTTCACAGAAAATGGATGCTGTATTCCTTCTTAGCCTTAGTAACACTTGAATTTAATCTTTACACACCCTAGCCAGTTCTCTTTTGGACCCACTGCAGCTCACTCTGTAAGTAGCTGCCCTTGAGCATTCACTCCTGAATAAAGGAGTGTTGAATTTAATATACTTAGAAGAATTAGTGTTTCATATCCCAATTGGCCCTTGAGTTACATTGCCTAGTGTAGTGTTGTTAATATGATACTTCTTTTTAGAAATTTCTGATGACAGATGCTTATTTGTTGTATCTCATCAATCTTACCTTCTTCAGCATGACATTGAAATTGTGACAGCTCAGTTTTTTTTCCCTCCCTTTCACTTTACCTCTTTTGTAACCATCTGGATTCATTTCCTTTTTATCTCTGAATATATTTGTGGTGTATCTGAAAAAGAGCTAATAAAATTAAGCAATGCAGTAGTGCAAGAAACGGCTCCTGGGGAAAATGTGTCCTTGGTAGAGCTGGTCCCCCTTCTTCACCTATGGCAGGGGTCTTCAAACTTGACAGCTTTAAGACTTGTGGACTTCAACTCCCAGAATTCCTCCTCCAGTCATATTAGCTTCTGGGAAGTCCACAAGTCTTAAACTTGCCAAGTTTGAAGTTTGACCTATGGAATATCACCTGTAGGAGATGACCAGACTGAGCCCGAGGGAGGGGTCAAACACATCATAAGTCACAAGTCCCTGTGTGCCCGCAAGCGATCTAAGTCCAGACCACCTTGAATGCTTTCTTATCTCCCACCCATTTCCCTTGACTGCTAGTTGGGCTGATTCTTGCAGAGAGTGTACTCTTGCAATAGATCTTTATACCCATTTGAATTGTCTGAATCTCCTGATTTCCCCAACACTTGACATCACCTATCTAGTGAGTTCACCCTATATGTGAAAATATCAGGCTAAGTCTTTTTTCAGCATGTGACTTTCAATTGCTTTTGTTCTGGCTTTTTAACATTATTGTACTGCAGTGATCATGTCAATTACTACGTTTATAAAAAGTTCCAAGGACATTATCCCTTTGGGTGATGCAGAGACAAATTTCTTTCTTTCTTTTTTTCTTGCTCAGATATATTGTAATGTCGGGAACTCCAGACAAAATTTTAGAACACTTTCTAGAAACGATGCGACTAGAATCAACGCTAAATGAAGGAATGGGTAGGCCAGTTTAATAAAACTCTTATTTGTAACTTTATCTACGAAATAAAATCTTCAGTCCTGCATACCTAAGTTCTTAAATGAAGCTCTTACTTTTATTTCTTAACTTCCACTTTGTTCAAGTGGAATTCACTTTATTCAAGTTCTGTATAGACCTTTGACTAAATTTGATATCCATACTGTATGTAATCGTTGTATTTATACTTGTTCTATAAAAGCTGGGCGATGGGAGTGCTTGGAATTATTTGATAAAAAGTTTCAGATGTCTTTTTGATATGTTTGGGCTTTATTTTACATTTTTAAGAACTTTCCAATAGACTATTTTTGAAATTATTTGTAATAGTCTTTGCTCCCTCCCTCACCTTCCCCCCAAGTCAGAGTGATATTTCACTTATGAGAAAATTGTTTGAAATTAAAATCATAAGGTTTCTTTCTTATGTAAGGACACAAACATCCAATAAGTTAAAACAATTCCTCCTTTTGTAATAATGTAACTTAAGAAAAAGAAAGGAAAGCAATCTGAAAAAAATGCATTACAATAAAGGGAACAGTGCTTTGTTTAAGAATTTAGCCTGTCAACTCATGGTTTAATAAGGGCAATTGCAGGAATCCTGACCAAGCATACATTCTATAAGATACAGGTAGTCCTTGACTTACAACCACAACTGAGCCCCACATTTCTGTTGCTGAGACATTTGATAAGTGAGTTTTGCCCCCATTTTACGATCTTTCTTGCCTCAGTTGTTAAGTGAATCCCTGCAATTGATTAATTAGTATCCTGGTTGTTAAGTGAATCTGTCTTCCCTATTGACTTTACTTGTCAGAAGGTCACAAAAGGTGATCATATGACCCTGGGACACAGCAACGGTCATAAATATGAACCTGTTGCCAAGCACCTGAATTTTGATCACATAGTCTTGGGGATGCTATAAAGATCATAACTGTGAAAAATGATTATAACTCACATTTTTGAGTGGTGTTGTAACTTTGAACTTTCACTAAACAAACTGGTGTAAGTTGAGGACTACCTGTATATTGCTATTTACGAGAATGCATAAGATCTCACAGCCTTTTTATTTGAGTCAATTGTATTCAAAGAGAATATTTTAATTGTACAATAATTATTTTTTAAAAAAATTAGTATCTAAAACTCAAAGTTTAATTCTTAAGTTGAAACATGTAACAATTCAGTCTCAGCATTGGACTGTATTACTACTTCTTACGGTTAGCCTATTTATTCAGTTATCCCACATCCTCCTACCGCTGTGTACTGTACAATTTGTGCCCGCCACATTCAGTTTAACACTTAGCAATTATTCATATTCATAAGATACACTATATAACTATGTTATTTAAAAATATGTCTATAGTAAAAATCAGGGTAAGATTTAAAAAAACATAAAGAAAAAGAAAAATAGAAAATGACCTTGATAGTGGTTCTAAAAGATTTGTTGATATTCTCTGGATTCTTAGTAATCTAACCAGAGACTTATATAACCTGCCTGCCCATTTGCTTAATGATCTTGTCTAATAGATTATTAAATGCATTTGGAAAGTTTAATTGGGTCATCTGACATAATTTTAATACTTTAAGTTAAAATATATGAACTTCATCCAAGAGCCTTTCTATTCATGATTATAGAAGTATATACTCTATATCTTTAGCATTAATTAAAATATCTTGTCTTGTAAATTGCTTCGGATGTCAGAATATTACTTGTACAGGATTTCATTCAAGTTAGTAAATCAGAATAAAAACTGTAAATGTCACTGCCATTTATTTGCTGCAAGACACACCCAGTGAAAATACTCTGATTTATTAGTTCTTATTTACAGTCCCAGACCAATAAAACATGAGTACAAAATTTGAAATACAGAAAAATCATTTCTCAAGCAATTAATGGTGAGGAAAGAGTATCAGCTGGCTTCTGCAAACCATAGATATTGCTAGAAAATTTGCAACTTTTATAGTGGTTGTCTAAGATAGTTCTTGCAGAAGAAAGATTGTAATTTCTTGATTGAGGGAGCCTAAGATTTCTCATCTGTGTATCTGTGTTTGTATGTGTTTTGGTAGATCCAAATTCCAAATACTTTGTCTGAACAATATTCTAGCCTTACCAAAGATGTCCATTATGTAGCCTTTATTGATTGAAAGGGAGCTTTCAGCTCAATTATCTGTGGACAGAGTATGGAGGAAATTAGCTGCAATGTCCATTCATTGTTGTCTTCTCAAGATGATTATGTTGTGGCATCAGAATACTACAATGCTGGTTAAAGGCAATTATAATAGGAATCTAACCATTCCCACCTCAGAGGAGTCAAACAGGGCTGCATTTTTGCCCTTTTAAATATTCAATGATTGTGGCCTTTTCAAACCACAAATTTCGCCGGCCAACACTAGTCCTTCCTGATTTTAATTCTCTTGTATGCAGATTTTCACATACACAGCCACTTTATCTGTAATCAAGTGGGCCTTTGCAGTTGCCTAGCGGCCTTAGAACCATGCATTTCTAGGGAATTTCTTAACATTAATTATTCAAAAACTAAGGCTCTGGTTTTCTCTAGAAAGCATTGTAATCCCCTATTAAAATTAAATTTAAGAAAGTGAGTTACATAGTTACCCAGTTCTACCTTACATGTTGTAATCTGTGAAAATTATGATAATTAAATACCTTTTCATGGCTTAAATCTTCATAATTTGTTCCTTTACTCATGTCAGTAAATAAAAATTTTGCAGGACGTTGGGTTCCAACCTGCGATAATCAGACTTGTTATTCTGGCACTGTCCACACGTTTGCAATCCTATCACATTTGCAAATTCTGAATCATCAAAAGGATTAGAAATTTGTTCTGAAAACATAAAGAGAAGGCTAAGATCCCCAAGGAAGTGATACTACTGTGAGCAACGGCACATTTCAAATTTTTGTCTTGCTATGGAAATTAATTTATTTACTGCAAAATCTACTGCATGGAATGAAGCTTCATTCTGTTCTGAGTGACATATTCCTTATTCATGGAAAACAGGATTTCAATAGTAGCTTTCATTTTTTTTTAATTGCTTCAAGTAACGTATATGCTTTTATACGTTTTAATGGATGGGTACTGAAGGTCATGCAATTCAGATGCTTTCATGTAATGTCAATAGAAATTGATAATTAAAATCTGCTGCTTTGTTTAGTCAGACCTTGCATGTAGAACGTGCTTGATAAAAAAAACTTTATAAAGTGCAATGAAAGCACTTCTGTCTCTGGCAGGGCTATCAAACTCCCGGCCCATGGGCTGGATGCGTCATGCGCTGGCCATGCCCATGCCTGGTTTAGTGAAGGGGATGGAAAAGCCCCAATATATCACATGACATCACCATGATGACGTGAGTTTGATATCCCTGGTCTATGGAATAGAAGACCTGGGTTTCTACCAGTTCTCCTTCCACATTGCAGTTTTGATTACTATACCTGTGCTGTCTTGATTACCAGCAGAGGCATTCTGACACAGGGGACAATAAGATCTCCAGCCAAAAGTGAAGGCCCCAGGCTCCTATCTTTATAAAGTCAAATTTTGATATTATATAATACCGCAATTACTGGAAAATATGTCTGCTCTTTTGTGCTGTTTTGATTTATCTTGCTTCTGCTCTTGATTTTATTTTCACAGATGCCGGTGTGAATGATTTTGTTACAATGCATTGTGTATTCATGCCAAATAATCAACTTTGTCCAGCTCTGATGGCTCAATATCCTTTTTTAAGTCATATACACCACAAACACACTAAGTCATTTTTTCAGCACCATCCTACCTTTTGAATGTGGAATCCAATCTGGGTCGGTTACTGGGACCAGAGGTTTAGTCTTCCGAGCTTTTGGATTCATACTGAAGCCCATCCTCAGGGAACTTCTCTGTCACCAGAGTGTGTGAGGGACAGAACGTGTCCTCTCACCACGATACACATTCTGGTGAGAGAGAAGTTCCCTGAAGATGGGGTCCAGCAGGAGTCTGAAAGCTCAGGAGACTAAACCTCTGGTCCCAGTGACCGACCCAGATAGGATCTCACAACATTACCCTGGGACACATTTATTTGCCTTCATTTGTTATTTCAAATAGTTGTTAAACAAATGGCCGTAATCGAGGACTATCTGTAGATTGTCAACCCAAGGATTCTTCAAACTATTTTGCAACGTCTTATTGTAATTTGTTGCTTCTCCTCCAACTCTAACTCTACTCCAGTGTATCAGTTTTTTCTACTGGAAAGTCAACTTTTTTTAATCATTTAAAATAATACAGGTATATTGTTTTCTCACCTATTATCAATTTTTTATTTCAGCATATATAATCATAAATGAGCTTGGACTGTTCTGCTACCATAATAAGCAAATAATACTTTTAAAAATTGATAAATGTTAATAAGCAAAATAAAGGATCCTATTTACGTGCATTCCAACTCACTTTGCACAGTATATTTCACTGGAATTTAATTATTTTTCTGCCAAAAAGTAAAAATTGGCTATTTTAACTTCATTTCCATTAGTTCTCCCCAACTGAGTTTGCAATTAAAATGACAGGTAATATTGACCGTCTTTATAGAGTCATTAATAAGGATCAGAGCATTCAGATAGCTGTGAAGCTTTGCATACTTTCACATAAATGCTGAGTATTATTATCACTGCTGTATTATTAACATTTTACATGAATCTCTGCATTGCCCTTCTCCCAAAATGAACACTGAGGTTGGGCTTAAGAATCTGAAAGAAAATAAATCAGTGATTATACAGAGGGCAGAACAGACTGCATAGTTAGTAACAGTTCTTAAAGCTCAAATATGAAATCAGTATGCAGTCACAACATCATTGTTGATTAATACCTTAGAAATTATAGCCTCTCTAGAATATTATTTATACATAACACTATTATTCTGATAGATATGCAGCATGAAATTTAGGAAGGGAGGGCTCCACCTTTTCCTACGATAGAATTTGCATGGGAGGAATTATTAGCAGAATTAAAAATAAGTAGATGAGCAATGGAAAAATGGAAAAGAAATTGCTAGTGCCTGTGGTGAGTCACTTAATCAGCAGGTAAAAGGATATTGAATAATTACAGGGCTTGCGTGGAAGAAGCGGCATGGGAAGGCAGGAGAAAGTCAGTAAAATGTTGCTTGATTTTGAAAGGCTGTATAGAGACCAATGCCTACACTCTCAAACTTCTTCTCCAGGTTCTCCTACAATGAAACCACTTGTTAACTTCTGATCTTGATTCGGTATTTTTCAGATTACATTAAGTGCTCCAAATCCCAGCTGTCAAACTACAGTAGCCATTTCCAAGGTTTTATTTTAACTACAAGGAAATGGTGGCTGTGTGAGGAATTCATCAATGTTTTCATAAACCACTTCCTTTACATGTACACATGGCTGTATCTTGAAGAGAAAAAATAGAATATTTCCTGGTGAGGAACTTAAAGAGTCCTTGACTTATATCGGAGACTGCACTATAAAGGCCTTCAGGTTTTGATTTAAAGGAAACAATTTATTTTAAGAATTGCCTTCACCCCACGTCTTCTTGCTTGACAGAACTGTCATTTACAGAGGATAATCTGGGCTATTCATTCCACCTTGGAGTCTTGTTCTGTGAATATCTGTTGCTGTCTAGCTGTCTGACTGTCAAATCTAACTATCCCTATGTATCCTAACAAGGCAAGACTAAGCAGAATTTTAGAATTTCAGCCAATTGACTAAGCCTATTACTTAGTCTTCGATTTGGTTATGCCTGATGCTTGGTTGATGGTTAGATAATGAAATGGAAGTAAAGGTTTCATGAAGAGGGGGTGGAGACAGGCATGAGACTTTGTAAAGATGCACTAGCTGGTTTTCTGCAAGGAAGAGGCAGCACAAAATGGATTATATGTTAATTGAAAAGAATACTGCTTGCCTGCCTTCGAGAGATTTACTTCCCTGAGAGAAAGCAGCACAAAATCCAGCAGTATTTAAAGTCCCACCATACTACCACCAGATCAGGCCTTTGTTGGTTCGCTCCACATAATATCTAAGAACAGTTCTGGTTTCCCTTACCCACAGAAACTTAAGTGCCTTCACATGCTGCCATCTTTCATGGGATGGCGGGAAGCAAATCACAAAAATGTGATACGTTGAGACAAACTACAAACAAACAAAATCCCTTTATTGTTGTGGAAATACAGAGTGGAAATACAGAGTGAAACACCAAATGTGCTGTCCAGACAGTTTAGAGTTAATGGGATTTGGGATAGTTACTTAGGAATTGTGATCTGTCCCCTTAAGGGAATGCATCATAGTAAATGTAGTTAAAGGTATCCTGGGAAATGTAGTCCATGTCACGTGACCACATCTGTAATCCTGATTGGTCACTATATTGACCCTTGTTGGGTTGGGGGAGGCTCCTTCACTCTTGCCTGTAACCACCATACCGTACCATGCTTCAATCATGATGGGGTTGAGACCTTTTTATCTTTCTACTGTTCTGCTTATTATTCTTTGGATGGTATAAAGCAGACAGAGTAACTCCACAAAACATCCATAACAAAGTCTTTTTTATTGGTTCATCAAGTATCCTCATAACTCACATTTGTGATTAAGTTCTTCTTAATGTCCAATCCTTTGTATATCTGTCTTGTAGTGTAGAATGATAAAAAGATCTCAACCCCATAATGATTGAAGCATGGTACGGTATGGTGGTTACAGGCTAGAGTGAGGGAGCCTCCCCCAACCCAACAAGGGTCAATATAGTGACCAATCAGGATTACAGATGTGGTCACGTGACATGGACTACATTTCCCAGGATACCTTTAACTACATTTACCATGATGCATTCCCTTAAGGGAACAGCTCACAATTCCTAAGTAACTATCCCAAATCCCATTAACTCTAAACTGTCTGGACAGCACACCAAATAAACTCTGCCAGCGATACATTCTGTCTATAATATATTTTAAAAATAGATAAATTGAAATTGTAAGATGCAAAAGAGGAAAAAAAGTAAGCACAATTTAAATAAAGCATTGGTTCAACTTAGGAAGAAAGAGAGCGGGACAGGGAGAAAGAGGATGAAAAAGAAGTGGGATTGGAGTGATTTATTGTGGTAAAAGCATACGGAATTGAGTTGATGGATTGGAAATTAATCAGTGAACTTAATCTTAGTAGTGTGGTACTTCCTTTGCTAAACTGGCTAATGGATCTAAGGTACCCTGTCCATTACGGTGACATTTGTGATAGGAAAAAAAAAGAATCTTCTACGGGATTGATCTGCTGGATCAACAGAGGCTAGCTGTTTGCTCATTCAGAAACTTTATATTCGGTTCAAATGGTGCAAATCACAAGCACTACTACTGTTGGAATGGGACTTCAGAAATGTGTGGTACAATTATACAGCGCTAAAGAAATGGTGCACTGTCTTAGCCTGTTTTTCTTATTACATCTACATCCATCTTGGCCTTGCTATTGTCCCCACTCCCTGATGTTTCACTTTCTGGGAATTTGACCAAGGCCTTAAATCCAAACTTAGTATATGGAAATGCTCCATGCTCCATTTCTTTTACAGTGCAAAGAAAAATCCACTATGTTCATGTTTAACACAAACTGTTGACCTATTCTGTTTTATTGGGAGATCACTTGTGCTTTCTTTTCCTGCTATTCATGTCAAGTGTCATGATAATCTTTTAAACTGGAAACTTGTCAAATACAATTTTGAACTAGAAAGCCCTGCTGGGCTAGCTGTGGAATTGCCTCATGGCTGAGAAAGTCAATTTCCGGAAAGTTCACAGTTATGAGGAAGTGATAGGGAATTCAGAGGGAGTGATAGTGATGGGGAATGGCAAAATGACTGTTTGCCTTGACATCCTAGCACTTACCATGCCCAGGCTTCTCAAGGCACAGAGCAAGAAAAACTGGATTATGCGCTGAATAATAAAAGGCGAGTTGTTCGTTTAGTTCTCCTGTGGGCTGCTTTTTATGATGATGTTTTGCCAGAAGAGGAAGCAGCAGTGGCGTTTCTGGAGGTAAGGCCCATTATTACAACAACTGTTATCTCTTTGCACTGAGAGTATTTATTGTAGTCTTCCAAGGATGTTACAAAAAGACCCATGGTGATATTTCAGGCTTTCGTGAAAAAATGTGTGTCCACATAATTTTAGGGAATAGTCCATTAGTTAAGCTTTGTAATAATAATGGAATTTACTTCTTATAATAACTGAGGTGGCCATCTCGCTGTTCTGTTTGGCATGGCTAATCTCAATGTTCCTTTTGAGCATCAAATGAGGAAAACATTTGAAAAGTTATTTTATTACTGCTGGTGATAACGTATTTTTCTTTTGTTTAATAATTAAAACTGAATTGAAATGCTACATTTCTCTTAAGGAAAAACAGCAGTTGAGATAAATAGTAAGAGATGAAAGGAATCTAAAATAAATAAATTGAAATACAACCAAAAACAGACCACAATTTTCAGTATGGTAATGAGAGAAATATATTACTCTTAGAGTGAAGACCAAGGGTTATCTAAATATTTGGAGTAAACTATTATAACTAATACTATTTATTATGTACGTAAAGTATCCTTATTTGAAATCAGTATAGATATGATGCGGATTTTGTCAAATCAACTGGACTTTTTATGTCATTTGAAGAGTGTGATTATCATTTAACAGGAATTTTATGTATCTGTATTGGATGATGCAAGGGTAATTACAGTACTCAAAGAGCAACTCCCAGAGCTAGAGAAGACTATGAAACAAATGTAAGTATCAGATCAAGCTCATTGCTCCAAACTGATCTCTGCCAATGCCTAGCATTAAATCTAAAGCAGGGTTGTTAAACTCAATTCCATTGAGGGTCGCATCAGGGCTGTGGTTGACCTCGGGGAGAGTGGGGGAACAGCAGGCATGGTTGACTGGGTGGGTATGGCCAACCAGATGGGTGTGGCCAGATTGATGCCACTCACTGGGTGTGGCCGACTGGGTGGGTGTGGCCAAGTGGGTGGGTGTGGCCAATGATGCAGGGCGGCCCCTTACATTTTCCAGGACGGTCCAGCGGGCTGAATTTGGCCCACGGGCCTTATGTTTGACACCCTGGATCTAAAGCACTATCATTGTTAGACCTTGTCTTCAGTAAAAAAAATCTGCTAGTATTTTCTTTAAATAAAAATATATATGCCATAGTTGAAGCTTTTGGATTGTTTTCAAGAGCTGCTTCATGTAGAGTGCAATGCAGTAGCCCAACTGTGAGTTGATGAGGGCAGTATTCCTGCTGTTAGGGGTACAAAAAAATGGATGCATCAGCTGAAGCTGTGCAAAAGGCACTCCAGCCACAGACCTTAACGGTTTGTGGCATTTGCTTCTTCAGGTGAGTGTGACCCTATTGAAACTCAGTGTTGGAATCAGAATCAAGCAAAAGAGCAACTTCATTGTGCCACCTGGGCTTGTTTTGACCCATCCAATTCCTCATAGACTCTCGGCGCTAGGTCAACCTATTCTCCAAAGAAGCTGAAGGCAGGACAAGAAGCAATGGATGGAAACTAATTGAGTTCCTTAGAACTAAGGAAAAATTTCCTGACAGTGAGAACAATAAACCACTGGAATTGCTTTCTTCCAGCACTTGTGGGTGCTCCATCCCTAGAGGCTTTTAAAAAGAGATTATACAGCCATTTGTCCAGAATTATATAGGGTCTCCTGCCTGCACAGGGGAGTGTGGATTAGAAGACCTCCAATTCAACAGGCCCTTCCAATTCAACAACAGGCCCAGCCAGGATGGTCATGTAAACTATCATCAGGATAGAAACGCACGGTCCCAATGGTTTTGGGTGCTGCAAATGTTGAATGATATACATTTTGTTTCAAAAAGTCTCTTTTCTTTAATTGCCTGAAAGCCAATTTCCTGGATATTCACCGTTATAAGGAGTGCAACAGCATATATTGTGTACTTTTGTTTTTAGTGGACATTGTATTTATATTAGGAATTTACCATATTTGTTAATATATTGCTTTAAATATGGAAACTACTTCATATATATTCATGAATGAACAAGTTGGGTAGGAATAATAACACCAAGTCAAATCTAATAAATATGGTTACCAGACTAGGATTAGTTTACAGAATCAAAAGCTCAATTCTGTATTGCTTAAGAGTCTAAAAGTATTTATGGTATAAAATCTCTAAAATATAAATTTATTTTAAAAACTCTTTGCATTTGTATTTTTGTTGATTAGTTTAGCATACAATACGTAACAAAAAATATTGGATTATGTTTCATTTGCATTTGATAGATCAGAAGAAGCTAAAGGACCTCAGAAAAAGGTAAATATTTTAGATATGTATGCCATAAAAATAAATTACTTACAAATATTCTATGTTACATACTACCATGTTTCCATGATACTTACTACCATATTTCTCTTACTAATTCTCATCCGTGTATCCATATCGTATAAACTTCAGGTAAGACATTTGCCTGCAGTCAAGAAGTGGCTTTGTATTAAGATGTTAAGATGCTATATGTTAACAATTTACAAAAGGTAATTCTTGCAGATTTAGGTCTCCAAAGTCATAATATGAGATGGGTACCATGAAATATTTTCAAAATACATAATTAACTTTGCAGTTTTTTCCTCATCTAAATTTGACTGTCTAATAGTAGGCCATAAATTGGATAATTTGTTTTTCTCTTGTATCTGTGATTATGAAGGGTTTTTTTTCCCTCCCTCAGCACAAAGTCCTTTTGCAACACTTTAACATGAGTGATGAAAGAACACAAAAACGCCAGCCCATCAGGGGAAGTGATGAAAGTAAGTCAGTCCACTGGGTCACACGAGTTTGACAGCCCTGCTCTAGAGAGTCCTTTATTTCTCTCAACAAATATTCCAGCAAACAGCCCTCCAGTGACTGATAAAGCTCCACTACCACACTACCCTGAAGGCAGCCAACCTCAGTCGCCCCAAAAAACAGCCCCTACAGTATAAATAAAGCCCACAAAGTAGGAGCATGCTCACAAGGCAAAGTCCAGGATTTCAAGTCCAGTCCACAAGGCAGAATCCAGGCACAAGACAATAGCAATCTTCAGGGCAAAGAAAAGATCCAGGGCAAGAAACACAAAAGTCCAGGGCAAAAACCAAAGGCACAGAAAAGCAAGGGCCAAAATCAGACCACAAAAGAAGGGCTGGGTCCAAGACAAAAAGCGAAGAGCAGTCTTCCAAGCGAGGCAAGGCAAACTAGCAACAGGCATGAGTAAAAGCCGGGGGGAGTTTAAGCCAAAGCAAACAATTGTTCCTGGCAAAGACTAACATCCCTCGGCTTCCTCTTAAGTTACTCTACTCCAGGTGTTCCTTGTGAGGAGGGGTGGGGCAATTTCCTCCCATGTAGCCTTGCAGCTCTTCTCTGGGCTTGGGTATGCTCTGCTCTCTGTGCCCTTGGATCAAGTGGGGGAGGCAGCTGTTCCACATCAGAGAGGTTCTGCTCTGCCTATCAGCACCACTGCCTGTCAGCAGCCGATCCTCTCCTGTGTTTGTGAGGGTAGGCAGCTCTCTGTCCCGGCCTACCTCCTCCCCCAATGCCTGAGGGGCCAGGGACAGCATCGCTTTAGCCTCTGACCTCTCCAAACATGCCAAGGGAAATGTGGCATCCCCATCAGACGATCTCAGTTCTTACTCCTACTCCGAACCGGGCTCCAATGGGGCCATGACACACATTAACAGTAATGGAAACTTATCGACAGTGTCTAGGAAGGCATTTTAAAATGATAGTGGGAAGATGGCTGTTCACATGTAGATGGGATATGAGTAGATAGATTTAAACTGAGAATTGAGACCTAAACATTTCATGTCCCAGTTCTCAGTGACGTCAATCCCTATTATCAGTCCCAAAATGTAAGCTTGTATTGTTTTAAGTTGCAAAGTTGGTGTCTTCATTTCTTATCCACTCTCTTAAGAATTCAGGGCCATTAAGGCAAGCCTACAGTAGAAGCCGTAATGATGTCACAATACACATGCTAATGACTTGAATTAGGTCAATTGCGTAATTTATGTCATTTGCATGATGATATCATGATTGACCTAATAACTACCCACCTTTCCTGTGGACACCCTTCTATCCACACAAAGACAGAAACAAATTAATCATGTTAAGGGGGAAGAGGAAGTAATGAGTAAGCCTGAGGAGAGCATTTTGGCCTACTCAAGATCATTCTCAAGAACTGTCACTTCTAGCTTGGATATAATACCGAAAGATATTAGAACTAAGATACTAATTTTAATTTAGATATTAGTCCTAGGTTTAGACATTAGTCCTAGAACTAATGTGAAATTTCCTAAAAGAATAATTAATCAGTGGAATGATTTGCCTCCAGAAATTGTGGGTGCTCCAACGCTGGGTGTTTTTAAGAAGAGTTTGGGCTTGTCTGAAATGGTATGGAGCAGAGATCTCCAAACTTGGCAACTTTTAAGACTTTTGGACTTCAACTCCCAGAATGCCTCAGCCAGCAAAACTGGATGAGGAATTCTGGGAGTTGAAGTCCACAAGTCTTAAAGTTGCCAAGTTTGGGGACCCTGCCTGAGCAGGGGTTGGTCTAGAAGACCTCCAAGGTCCCTTCCAACTCTTCCAATGCTTGATGAGAGAGCCATTATTATTCAATGATACTGTATCATAACAGTATCTTGTTCCACAGGACAAGGCAGGTTTTTAAGTCCTCCTTTCATAATAGTGAAATGTGTTATTTTTGTCTCAAGTTTTATTCAAGGTATACTGTGTGGATCATACATACACCACCATCCGCATTCCAGTTTTGTCATCTGTTAAAGAAGTTCTCTGCGCAATAGCTGACAAACTGGGCTCTGGAGATGGCTTGATATTGGTCAAGATGAGTTCAGCAGGAGGTAAGGCATCTGGATAACTTGCCTGAATATATCTTGAGGTGGCAAATCATGGTGGAATCAATATAACGATTTCCTCAATATTTGTCAAATTGAAAATAACAGGAATTGCTGTCCATTATCTCCAAAGGTACCAGGGAAAGGCTTAAAAGCTGATCTATTAGTAAAGGTTTGATCGGGTATACATTTGTTCTTTTTAAGGCCTATATGTTATCTGCTGCATTGCTCTTGTCAAAATAGGTATAGAAAATACGAAATAAGCTTTAGCAATCTTAAGTGATATATCTTAAATAAAAAAATAAAGACTTTGTTGAGGAGCTAACTCCTTGAGGCAAGATTTCTTAGCGTTAAAGAAAAGACGGATGGTTTTATTGTCACTGTGCTGATTTTCCAGCTATCCAATTTGCCTGCAACCACAGGATTTCCAAAGTCTCCCATTCATGTTTTAACTAAGTCTGACCCTGCTTAGCTTTTTGTGTTCTGTTAGGGTCAGATAGCAGATGATGCCACCTGCTCTCAATTCTAATATATTACATTACTTTACTTCTATTACATTATTATTCTGTTTCCCTATTAAAATTCCACACTCAAAACATATCCATAATGTTATAATACATTATTTAAAAATGTGAATCTGCTAAGTGCTGTACATTTAGGACACAATTAAGTTTCTTTTTATAATATGATCTCTTCCTCACATTTGAAGGGACAGAGAGGGCCCTTATATCTATGATTTTTCTTGTCCTTGTTTTGTGAATTTAAATTTGCAAAATACACATCAGATCTTGTTATCTGTGATATCTTCTTGGGAAGAGATTGTGTGTGTGTGCGCGCAGCATAGTAACAGAATTTGATGCATTTTTTTTCTTTTTTGTTTTATGCCTTCAAATCAGTGTTGACTCTTGACAACTGCTTGAGCTATGCCCTGTAGTTTTCTTGGTAAGATTTTCAGAAATGGTCTGCTTCTGCCTTCTAGGCTTGATAGTGAGGGACTGTCCCAAAATCAGCTAGCTGGCTTCATGACTAAGGTAATACTAGAACTCCCTGTCACTTGATTTTTAACCTGGTGCCTTAACCGCTGCACCAAACTGGCTCTTTGGTGCAAGCATAAAGTATGCCATTTCAAGGACCTGTTATTCACATTTTTTTAGCTAGAATAGATCTCCTATATATAAAGCACCACTGGTATGTCTATAAAATAATGAGCATTATCAGACAGAAAACAGGGGTGCACATTTAACAAATAAATAAGTAGTGAGAAGTATTGCCAATTCTGTTATATCACCTGAAAAATCTATCTTAATTAAAACTATTGTCAGGGATGAATTCATTTGGAAATATATTGATTCTAGAGGCATGGAGGGTTGTTTTTTTTTTTTTTTGTCATTTCATTGACAAAAGCTGAGGAGAGGTAGTCCTCAACTTACAACCACAATTCAGCCCAAAATTTAAGTTTTTAAATGAAACATTTGTTAAGTGAGTTTTGCCCCAATTTATGACCTTTTTTGGTCACAGTTGTTAAGTGAATCACTGCAGTCTATAAGTTAGTAACCCGATTGTTAAATGAATCTGGCTTCTCCATTGATTTTGCTTGTCAGAAGGTCACAAAAGGGGATCAGGACACAGCAACGGTCATAAATATGAACCAGTTGCCAAGCCTCTGAATTTTGATCATGTGATCGTGGGGATGCTACAAAGATTGTAACGGTGAAAAATGTCACAGCTTTTTCAGTGTCATTGTAACTTTGGTCACTAAATGAACAGTTGTAAGTCAAGGACTATGTGTACTTGTTCGGGATAACAGGACAGAGGGCGTCAAAAATCTCAAATAGCAGCCACAAACAACGGATGGTCTGGCATTTTCGTGTTCACAGTGGCATATATAGAAAAGGGGAAGGACTTCAGTTGCGTGGTTGTTGTTGCCATCTTTTTTTGAGCATCCCTGCTCAAAATCACTGATATACTACATTGTGACTTGAGAACTTTACAACTTTCTAGGATAACCTAATCAACTTACTTTATACATAGTGGCTATCACATCATTTAACAATTGTTAAACACTAGATTTCCTGCATTATAAATTGTAATGTTTTAGATGTTATTTTTATTTGGGGGGATAAAATGCGAAAAGTTCGGGGAAGGCTTTGATGGTGCTTCAGATGTTTTACGGAAGCATATGGAGACTTGCCTGCACCTTAATTGAAAATAAAAGCTTGAAATGCAGGATATCTGAGGATTAGCGTTCCTCCAGAATAATGGTAGAGTTCACCAAGCAATTCTGGGTCGTATCTGAAGAAGTTCTAGACTGTGATGAGCAGATAGAAACAAAACCGAAATGACTTATCTGCTTTTCCCAAGCAAAGAATTTTGATTAATTTGTATCATGAATATAAACAATAAACTTATAAAAAACTTGAATGGGAACCAGCTCTGCACCCGAAATTCTTAATGTACCAAATTTGCTAAGAGTATGTCATATCAGTCAATAAGTGTTCAATGTGTTCATGATACTAGACTGTACACTTCTTTACACAAAGAGTTGGTTTCAGTGGAGAGAAATCCATTCTGTAATGTTCTGCTATTTTAATTTTCTTCTGCTTTTCATTTTTACAGAGAAGGCGGTTCTCAAACCTCATGATGTTTCGGTGTTTACGACACTCAGTGTTAATGGGCGCCTCTTTGCTTGTCCTCGTGACCAATTTGACTCCCTGGTATGTACCTTTGCTCAGTTCCAAACGCTTCTCAGATAAGAGACAATTCTTTCAAGTTACCTTTACGCTGAATAAGATAAGCATGTCTGATTCTGCAATTCTGCTGTACCTTTGCGATAAAATATCATTTGGGGCTTTGAAGAAACTGTGTCTGTGCAAAAGGAGAGCAAATTTTAAACAATTAAGTAGATTATAAATGTTTACTGATTTCATAATAGTTATCCAAACCTATTTTCTATGAAGACATGGGAATGGAATGTGACTAGTTAGTGACTTACACTAAAGATTGACTTGATTTGATAAAGGCAGAAAATAAGACAATGAGATATAATTTTACATTTACTATACAGAAATTATTTTGGTCATATAACAATTGTAAAAATATATGTTCATTATGACTTAAGCAGTATCATATAAGACTGGATTCTAATAAACTATAGGAATACAATAAATAAATATTTTGAGATAATACCACAGGCCTTATTATTAAAGTTGACTACATTTGAGATATTTTTCTTAAATATTAGAAATGTTTAAAAGAACTTCCCAGTAAAGTAATTCTACCTTCTTTCACTGGGTTCCACTTTTGTAGATGTAGATTTTTTAAATGTATTTTGTGGTTCTTATGGGTCATTCAAAACACTTCTCATTGCCAATCTATGTCAGCAGAAATGTTACGGCTGCAAGCTTTAATACTGGTTCCTGTTTTATTTTTAATGAATCATCTGATATGCTGTTGTCCTTCATAAGTAAGTATAAAATAAAAGTCTTCCCACTCCTTAAAAGGCAATGAGTTTTTCAAATCCCAAATACTTTAAAATAAAAGCAAAAATGTAAATATTTGCACATTGCAAATACGTTTAAATGTATCCATTTCCGACCAGCTCCACATGATATAAAAGATGCTAATATTTCTAAGGAGAGTTTTGAGGTGTGTATTTTAACTTCCATCAGCACTTAAGGATTTTTGAGTGGGCAGAAGACAATCTAAGTATTGTAGTGTGTTTTTTAAAAAAGAGAAATCTGAGCAGATATGACTGTAGTTCAAGGAAAACCAAGCATAAATGTATTCACAGAGGTTTTTCAGTCTAGAACAGGGGTTCCCAACCTGCGGTGCAAGACAATATTCCAGGGGTGCGAGAAAAGTCCAGGTAAATAATAGGATATTGGCTATATGTTGGCATTTTTATTTATTATTTATTTCAGGGGGTGCGAGGTTCGAGTGAAATTTCTTTAAGGGTGCGGGGCGAAAAAAAGGTTGGGAACCACTGGTCTAGAAGGAATAATTGGTATTAATGACTAGAGTTTTTAATTCTATTGTTATGTCTGCCTACTTTGAGAAGTAGTCATAGCCTTCCCACCTCAACTGCACCATTTGCTTTGAGCAGTCATGCTGAAAGCAGGCACTGCGAAGATAGTAGAGGTAATCCTTGTTTAACGACCGTAACTGGGACTGGCAAATCAGTTGTTAAACAAAGAGGCCACTAAGTGAAACTGCAACTGTGCTTATGGTCCTATTTCAACTGTCCTTTACAGACCTTTACAGACGTATAAAATGCAAGGGTTTTTCATAAAGTTACTTTTTCATCCGCCATCATAACTGCGAACGATTGCTAAATGAGACAGTCACTAAACAAGAAACTACCTGTATGAGAAGGCAGCTTTCAAGTGTATTGCCTCATCTCTGCCTCTAAGCAAGGAAAACCACCCTGCAGGCAGGGAAGATGGTGGGCTCCTTCCAATATTCTATTGAAATGAAGTATTGAACAGAACAATTGCCTATTATTCTGCCTATTCCTCTAGGCACCTGATAGCAATGAATGGTGCACAAGTGTTCCTTTGTATCCGAGCTTTGCTAGGACTATCTAATACTTTGCCCTTAGAAAATAGAGTAGTAATGAGATGAGATCTAATGAGATGCAATAGTCTGTAGGGGTTCTCAGTCATCCAGGTCATGGTTGTCCCAAAGGTGCTTTTTTTTTTCAGAAGGCAGCTGGACTTACTTGTTTTGATTTTTTGAAGAAGTCTCTCTTCTCATCCAAGAAGCTTCTTCAGCTCCGACAGGATAGTGGGGAATGGAAGGATTTATATTCCTTGCAGACATTCCTTCCTTCCATTCCCTACTATCCTGTCAGAGCTGAAGAAGCTTCTTGGATGAGAAGAGAGCCTTCTTCAACAAATAAAAACAAGTAAGTCCAGTTGCCTCCTGAAAAAAAGCTCCGTTTGGATTAGATGCAATACAATGTATGGTATATATTTCCTACGGCTGTGCACTTTTGGATGCAAAAGCAAGACAGTTCTTTGCAGTACCCAAGTGGCTGTAGTAGTACCTGTACTATGGCTCTTGAAGCCAAGAACACCTTTAGGCAGAGGTGCACTGCATGCTTGAATACAATTCTGGGAAGAGATGTGGCTGGTTTAAGGAGTTGCTGATGGAGCTGTGTGAGTTTCCTGCAGACACCAAAGTACCTTTTCCACTTGGAACCTAAAGTGTGGTACAGCCCCAGTGTTTATAGTCTAAATAATTCAAAGTATTGCATTTAGTTTTAAATTAGAAATACAAACAATACCTGAAAAGCTCAGGAGGATCTTCAGCCAACACAACATACATGCACACTTTAAACCCAAGATTACACTAAGGTAGAAACTTGTCCACCCAAGGATAAAACACCCAACACAAACCAAGCATCGTGATAGATGCAGTACAATACAGTGAGCCATGTGCAGATCTATACATTGGAGAAACAAAACAACCACTTCATAAACGAGGGGTGGGCAAACTTTTTGGCTCGGGGGCCGCATTGACTTTTAAAATTTGACAGATGGGCTGGGTCAGCACAAGATTTTTTGGGAATCGCCCCCCACCCTTCCCCCCTCTTCCTTCCTTCCCCTCGGAGGACCCCTGAGTCAGGAGTTGCTACCGCCGGCGTGGCTCACGCAGCCCAGTCCCGCGTTGCCCGGGAAGGGAAAGGCAAAAAGGAAGAGCCGTGGCGGTGCTTTGCAACGGCAGCAGCGGCACCGGAGGCTCAGGCTCAGCGGCTCCTGGTTTTGCCTTTTCCTTCCCAAGGCAACGGGACTGGAGCCGCGTGGGCTGCGCGGCAGTAGCAACTCCTGACAGCCCCAGCCGGACACCTGAGCGGAGCCCGGGCGGAACTGCCTGTTGCTGCTGCCGGAGCACCGCCAGGTGGCCTCCTTCAAGCAGCCCTCCTGCCCGCCCACCGGGCTTCCCCTCCCGCCGCGCGGCTCGGGGCCAGGCGCGAGCGCCGCGAGTTAAAGGAAGCCGAAAGTTGCTGGGAAGTTGCTCGGGTTTCCAGGGCTTCCAGGCTTAAACTTTGCACAGGCAAAGTTTGCAGGCGGAGCGTCTTCCCGCCGAGGAGCGGAAGGGTTCCGCCTGGCGGGCGGGCGGGCGGGCTGCTTGGAGGAGGCGATCCGGTGGTGCTCCGGGTTTCCCCCTCCGCCACGCGGCTCAGGGCCAGGTGCAGCGCCCGCAAAGAAAAAAAGCCGCAAGTTGCTGGGAAGTTGCTCGGGTGCTGGGAGCAGGCTTTTAAAGTGCCGCCCGAGCAGGACCGCCGAGCTGGGAAACGGGGCACCAAGGCAGGGCAAGGCTCCACCAGCAGCGGCCTAGCTTTAGATGGCTCCCAAGCAGCCCGCTCCAAGCAGCCCGCCCGCCCGCCGGCGGAACCCTTCCCGCTCTTCGGCCGGAAGACGCTCCCACCTGCAAACTTTGCCTTTGCAAAGTTTAAGCCTGGAAGCCCCGGAAAAAAGGGGGATCGGTGGGGACTCACCTTCAGAGAGGTCGCACTCGAAGGTGATTTCGAACTCCCAGCCGAGGCCTTTGCAAAGTTCTTCTTTTCTTTCCTACTCCCAAGAGCGCTCCGCACTGTTTTGCAGCTTTGGGGGCCACACGGCGCAGGGCAATACGCCACGCCCAGCGATTTTTTTTCAGGGCGGGCGGATTGGACAGATCAACGGGCCGGATGTGGCCCGTGGGCCGTAGTTGCCCACCCCTGTCATAAACACATGGTACAACATAGGAGAACAAACCCATCAGGACTAGATTCAGCAGTCCATCTGCATTTAAAAGACAAAGGCCGCTCTTTTGAAGACAACAAAGTCCATATTTTGGACAGAGAGGATCACTGGTTTGAAAGAGAGGTCAAAAGAGGCCATCTATGTCAAAATTGAACTCTCTCAACAGAGGGAGAAGGACATCATCTATATCCAATCTACAACACAGTCCTTTCAGCAGTTCCAAGAAGGCTCCACATCCATTTGCACTACTCAGGTGACCCTGAGGACACAGATAAACCTCCAAGTGATCTTACTGACCATCTAAAAGAATGCTGTCTGCAAGGAGTATAAATCCTTGCAGATTCCCTGCCATCCAGTCAGAGCTGAAGAAGCATCTTGGATGAGAAGCAAAATAATCTTCAAAGAAAAAAAAAGACAGTCCAGTTGCCTCTTAAAAACTTTACTGAGAATCTCCATAGATACTAAACAAAAAGTTTCCATCTTTCATCTATGACACAGCTAGGAAAAGAGAGGAGAGAAGAAATGCAGCCTGGTCTGGGCTAGTGTTCCGTTGCATTCTTCCAAATATATTCTAAGATTGTTTCTACTGAGTGGCTGGATACCGCTTTTAAAGTAACAGGAAAAAGAGGAAGAAAACAAACATGAATGGATTGTACTGCCCTCTGGTGGAATAAAAAAAACCTAGACATGTAGCTGCCTCTAGAATTGAGGAATTAAGTGAAACTATTGAAACAAAAGTGAAAATGATAAGAGTACAGAACCATTTTTACATTCAGTTTCAGAAGGAAAGTCATTCTGGAAGAAATATAATCCCAGAAAGCCTCCATATTTTAAAACTACTGTAACTAAAGTGTCAGGAATAAATTATTCTTTAAGACTTCTCTAATGTTATATTCATGGTAGTCATAGAAACATGAAAAACTCCAAAATACCAACTGTTCCATCTTCTTTCCTTTCCCCTCAGAAATCCCTTATAAGTACAGTGACCATATGTCTTTTATTATAAAAGAAGGTCCTTTATTTCAGAAAGCTGTCCTTTTTTATCCTTATGAAGCTTGTTCAGATTTCAGGCTTCTCCTTTATTTTTCCAAGAAAATATAGTTACTGTACTTATATGTAAAGTACTGTCTTGTGACTGTGTGCAGTTCACAAGCCAAAAAGGATCAGAAATGTTGCTTCTTGTTAGATGTTGCTATTGTAAGCAATAACAATATTAAGCAACAGAAGAAGAAAGAAATCGAGCATCGATACAATATATTCCAACAAAATGGATATCCACGCAACTTTATCAAAAAGTCCCTGACCACTCGACCCAATACAGCACAACCAACATAAACCTTAAAAAGAATTACACTGCCATACGTCAAAAATACCTCAGAAATCACCAACCGACTACTGGAACCACATGGAGTCATCATAGCACACAAACCAACTCGAGGTCTATGGAGATTCTTCAGTCCTTCAGGTCATGGTGATCCCAAAGGTGCTTTTTCAAGAGGCAACTGGACTTTCTGGTTTTTCTTTGAAGATGTTTGAAAGCTTCTTGGATGAGAAGCGAAAAGTCTTCAAAGAAAATCCAGAAAGTCCAATTGCCTTTTGAAAAAGCATCTTTGGGACAAGCCAACTAAAGCCTTTCTAAACATCCTAAGTAAAGACCCAGCAACCCTAGAAGTTTCAATGTCACAATCTGAAACCAAACCAAGTCCAAAAAATGCCAGGGAATTTCTAGAAGCCTGGCACTCTGACAAATTAGCCATCAATAGACACATAGACATTAACAACATCTATAAACTATGCAAAAGAGACAGTCAACCAACCAAAAATGGTACAAAAAGATCCAAGCATCTCTCCACCCAGCAGTCAGCTCCCAGATCAGCATAGATTAACTCCAAGGTTAACATCAGATCCACAATCAAGTAAATAATACCCCAATCAAGGAGTTGCCAAAAAAGCCAACAGTAAACAGCCCAACCAAAGAACCTCGAAGACCATCTCCCACCCACACAGACAAGCCACCAGAATATAAACTGAGAGCAAACCCCAATCCTTACTAGCACGGATGATGTTACCTGGTTAAGGTAATGAAATATCTGCAAGAAAACAAGCAAGTTCAGAAAACACCTCTCAATAGGAATGTTTAAAAAGGCTTGCAGACTGCAATGGCAAACATTTCATGTGCATTTCCTATTTTCTAACATTGCTTTTTCTTTCCTTTTTCCAATGGGTAAGATCATTTTGGAAATTTTTTCAAGGGCGAGATGTTGATTCTTACATTTGGCTTAATTACAAAGGAGCTGAGCATCCATGTGATGTGCCTCCTTTTTTCATTCTATAATCATCTTTCTCCAGCAGTCCTTGGCTTCCTATCTTTCTATTAAACCCCAAAGGAATCTTTTCAAATTAAGAATCAGAAGAAACCAGAAAGGTAGCGGAGCAACAGAGAAATAAAAAAGGGAGAAGAAAGAGAAAAAAAGCACCACTTTCTGCTTTAAGACATCAACAAAAGAAAATGTTTCAACAAGTGCTGAGAATGACATAGAAAAATAGAAGCCTTATTTGCAGAAGAGGAAAATCTGGGGGGAAATTAAAGACAGATTTTAGCATGTTTTTAATTTTTCATGCATTGAGCTCTGTAATCCTTGCAACAGCAGCATGCAATATTTTTCCTACATTAAAGAGAGAATTGAGGCTAAAGTGGCATTCCTCAATCAGTCTAATGGTTTAAAAGCTGAGCAGAAGATATTGATTTATGCTCATTCCCATGAGCACTGGCAATGCTTTCTACAATGCTTCCATTGGGTAATTGTTTTAAATATAGTTTTAAACTTAGATAACAAATAGAAATAGCTTTCTTTCTTACTTATGTACGAAAATGTTGTGTACCTAAAAATATGTGCATGCCTTTGTTGTACAGTAGATATACATGCCCCTATATGTATGTTATGTTGTGTATATGAATATATGACATGAATCAGATTTACCAGATTTGGTAATGCAGCAAAATAAGTTGTGCATTTCTGTGTTGTAGTATAGGCATGCTTTTTCTGCTATGTTTGAAGAAATTATTTCCTCCAAAGAAAGTCTTGCATTTCAGTTCTTCAGTGTTGTGACCAGTGGTCACATGTTAAAGTGAGAATCTCAAAAGGAGCATGAATTCTGATGAACAGCAAAGTTCTCTGGTTTTAGGATTACATTCTTACTTGTCCTAGGTACCACTACAGGAACAAGAAGGCCCATCGACGGGGACGATGGGAACTTTTGAACTCATGAGCTCTAAAGATCTAGCATACCAAATGACCATGTTTGAATGGGAACTTTTCAACTGTGTCCATGAGGTAAAAAGAATGTCTATAAGCTTTTAAGTTGTCTACATTTATATCAAAAAGTGGTAGGATAGATTGAAGATCTATATATATCTGTACAATAATTCTTAAATGAATTATTAAGCGGGGGAGGGCAAATCTATGGGGAAAAAACCCACAAATGAAATATATACAAATCATTTATCTTCAAATTTAATTGACTTTATGCCTTTTTAATCATAAAAATCATGTATAGAGAAGAAGCAGATCTTATATTATGCTGGAAGATTTTGGAATATAGGAATTCTACTTTATTTAAACAATAGTCACCCATTTATATTGTGTTATGGGAAGAAATAAGTACTGCTCATTAACTTATAAAATATCCATCTTGATTGAGAATGTGAGAGTGAGGGAATAAAGACAAAACTACAAGCAAACCTATATTTTAGAGCAGAAGCTTCACTTTGCAACTCACGCAGAATGAAACAACTATAGTTTGTTTTAACCTCCATATTAGAAGACAAACCAAAAGATATTTAACTCAGTCATTTTCATCCAAAACACAGCATTTTGAAAGATAATGATCGGTTTTTGTTTAAAGAGGTTTTATTTATTTTTTTAATGACTTCCATTTTCCCTCTTCCCTTCTGTTTTCTAGCTGGAACTGATTTACCATACATTTGGGCGGCACAATTTTAAAAAGACAACTGCCAATCTGGATTTATTTTTACGAAGATTTAATGAAATCCAGTTCTGGGTCGTGACCGAGATTTGTCTTTGCTCCCAGCTCAGCAAGCGTGTTCAACTCTTGAAGAAATTTATTAAAATAGCAGCCCAGTGAGTAGATTCCAACTCCAATAAATTGCAGTAGGCCTGGTAACTCTCTCCCACTGATGACAGTAGAGCCTTCACCATAGAAAGGGCATCAAAGTGCAATAAATTTGTCAAGCATGGATTATTTTTCTTTTGTATGAAGCTATTAAGCTAAATCTACTTGAGGAAAAATGTCTTCCTGTGTCTAAGTTAACCTATGAACTGATTTGAGGTTAAGATGGATTTGCCCAGAACAGTAATTATTATACAAATGTTTTACACAATTCAGTGCCTCAATTGTACATATCTAAGTGTTCTAGAACAGGGGTCTCCAACCTTGGCAACTTTAGCCTGGGTGACTTCAACTCCCAAAGCTGGCTGGGGAATTCTGGGAGTTGGTCCTCCAGGCTTAAAGTTGCCAAGGTTGGAGACCCCTGTTCTAGAATACTGTTCTCAACCTTATAAGGCGCAGTGGTTAGAGTGCAGTACTGCAGGCTACTGCTGACTGCCAGCTGACTGCAATTTGGCAGTTCGAGTCTTACCAGGCTCAAGGTTGATTCAGCCTTCCATCCTTCCAAGGTGGGTAAAATGAGGACCCAGATTGTTGGGAGCAATATGCTGACTCTGTAAACCGCTTAGAAAGGGTTGCAACACATTGTGAAGCAGTATATAAGTGTAAGCGCTATTGCTATATCTTCTAGATCAGGGTGTCAAACTCGCAGGCCGGATGCGTCACACATTGGCCACGTCCACCCCCAGTTTAGCCAAAGGGGGAAAGTCATGATACGTCATGTGATGACAACATGACGCCGTGAGTTTGACACCCCTGTTCTAAATGAATTGGGCTACAGATCTCATTATCCATGGCTAAAAATTCAAGGGACTTGGATTGATGACTGTGGGAGAACACATCTGGAGATATTAAGATGAGGAAGGTTGCGTGATACAATGTTTCTCAACCTTGGCAACTTTAAGATGCGTGGACCAACTCCCAGAATTTGTCAGGCAGCATACATAGAAATGGAAGTCTGGAAGTTGAAGTCCACACATCTTAACGTTACAAAGGTTGCGAAACACTGCATTAGTCATTAGCTTGGCCTTAATTAAACCTAATAATCTGGGATGGAATATGTATAGTGGCACGTGTCCTTTTAAATTTAAAGTAATAGTGGTTTAAGTAAATCACAAATGGCAAGTTTCTAAGGTCTCATTTGGACATTAGTTTCATTGGTTCATGTGTTGCTAATGATCGCAACCGTGGCAGGCTGGGTGTCAATTCTGTTCAAACCTATATATAATGAATACATATCCAACATGCCAGAGGGTGTCTTTAGTCCTTCTCAGCATGGGGAGTTAGTACAATAGAAACAAAATACAGTATATAACATTTTTTACTGTATACATCTTGATTTTTTTTTTGTTCTGTATTATATCCAGTAGAGGGCAGTAGCGTATACAGAAAAGAAGAAAAACGAATTCCTTTTCTTAATAATTAGCGCAAAAAAGGAGAAAACGTTATACAACTGAACCATTTTGTATAACTTCCATCTGTCGATATATCCGTGTGTTTTTAATAAGAAAAAAATAATAGAAAATACATTATTATTGAGACAATCAGCTAGTCAGTCAGTGTCGGTGTCTTGGAATTCAACTTTCTGTTTGCTTCTATGCTTCTACGTTTTTGCCTTGGTAAATTGAGTAGCTCAAATGCTCTGCCTCCAGAAGTTCCTGCACTCACAAATGCATGCCTAGAGTTCTGGGTCAGCTCCTAGGTTCTTTCACAGGGTGGGATGAAGGGAAAGCCAAGGTGATTGGCTGCCATTTCAGCCCCCCTCCTACCTAAATGTGGGGAGAAGTAGCCATAGGTTCTTCTTCACCTCCATTTCAGCTTCTCCAGTCTGAGATTGTACCACACAGGCAAGCCGATCTAGGTGTCTAGATGCCCTGGTTGGACTGTTCCTTTGTAAATTGCACAGCCGTAAGATTGTCTTATTTCACAAAGCACGGTAATATATTCAAGACCTTCATCAATTTGCTCATTAGGTTGATGAGGTACATTGGCAAACCCCCTTCTCTTTTCTCATTTAGACCTGCATTGTTCATATTCAAATTGTAAAGGATATTTTTACTACGTGTTTAATGTAGTAAATGCAATCTCTTAAGCTTCGAGGAGCAGTGGTGTCCTCTATAAGCGATAAGGAGCAAGTAAAATACAGGCTTGTGCACTCCAGGATATTAAGAAGAGCCCTGCAGGATTAGACTCAAAGCCAGTGGAATCTAGCATCTAATGTGCGAACAAGATGCCCCAGGGAAGTGCCATCCTGACCTATTGTGCTAAATGCACTCTGACAATGCTAAGGCTGCTGCAACGAAGATGAGGAGAGAGAACAGGAAATCCATTCTGGGAAGCTGTTTGCTCTCTGCCTAGGTGCTTAAGCATTGAGAGAAAGGAGCTTGTGGTGTGGGGTTTATCTTGGGAGTCACCAGGCACAAACTGGAAGAGGTTGCAGAGACATGGTATGACGGGTCTGCGGAAGGAGGGCCACATCCTAGGGGTGATGATTATTATTTTTTAGTCCATTATTGGATTTCTCTGGATTTTTGTGGATGAAAATAGTGGTGGGACACATCCCTCTAAAATAGCAAACTGTTTTTATTTCCATACATAAACATTTTCCAAACTTGTCCAGATTTGGCAGCAAAGATTCAAATGTTTGGGGCGGGCGGAGATTGGTTTCATGCCATAAAGGGGAACGTTCGACTCCCAAATCATCCTGCATCCATTTCCATCTGTATTAAAATGACACAAAACAAAAATTGTGCTGCTAAACAACATGTACAACAAACTGCTCATCCTGGTTCTGATGCAGGCAAGAAGAAAGGAGCTGCATGCCTAAAAAGTAAGGTTCATATTAGGCCATTGTCTAAGCATCCTTAATTAAAAACAACTTTTTTTCCCCAAATGAGAATCTGTATGATTGTAGTTCTAGGCTGAGTTTTAATAACATAACAGAATGATCTTTATTGACTGAAAGACAATGACTAAGTCATTAGCACACAAATAAAAAAAAGTGCCTGCATTGCTAGAACCTTTCTTTGTTCAGGATTTCTGGTTGTTTAATTTGAAGAACTTGCTTACACCAAAAGGCCTACTTTAAATAGTTATTTCCTGGCAATTCCAAATGGCCTTTGCTCCTGTGTAAACATGCTTGGAATTGTAACCTAATTTAATAAACTGCAATGACAACTATTTATTATTGCAATAACAAAAATGTTTTATATTCTCAGACTGAGTTCAAGTATGTTTATGTATGTAGGTTATTAAGATTGATGTGGAAGAACACAATCCAAAATCAAACACATTTGCAGAAGAGAAGTAAAGCTTCCTATTTTTTTTCTACATCTAATTCTTTCTTTTCTCAAATTGTGCTCTTCTTTTCTTCCAGCTGTAAGGAATATAAAAACTTGAATTCTTTCTTTGCTTTGATTATGGGGCTAAGCAATGTTGCAGTGGGTCGCCTCACAATGACCTGGGAGGTGAGTGCAGTTCTTCACGGATTTTATTTTTATTTTTTCATCTGACTTGTGCGTTACTGTCTCCTTAGAATAGCAAAGGAGACTGGGCTGGCAGGACCCAATAGTACTTATATTTATGGTGTTAGAGAGAAGGTATAGTAGCTTTAATAAGTCTACTTGTGGATCTTTGGGTATTTTCAGTGGATCATTCAAGAGATCTAATTTTCAGTTGCAAGCAGCACCAAAATGATTATTTTCTTTTCTTCCCACATATCCAAATGAATGACATTTGTCATCACTGAGAGTGATTTTCCTGCAGATGCATTTTGTATAAGGATCCTAACTGTGAGTCCTGATGTTTCAGTAGGGAAAAATCAAAACCACTCCAGCCTATTCAGATCTCAAATCCAGTGACTTTTTCTGTGTTGGATGTTGGACTTTTTCTCCCACATAATTGGCAACCTTCGCTAAGCCCCTCAGTATCAAAAACAAACTTCTGTGAGGCCAGGCAGAAGACTGCCCCTTATAAAAAATAAATCTAAATTCCATTTCTAGGTGGGGTTGTTCCTGTTCTCTGCATATCTCTTTAGAAGTTAGTTCTGCTCCTCTCAGAGACCTTAATTAAGCTTAGACATTTATTTATAGCATGGCCAACTTGCATGCTCTGCTAGCCTAACAGTTTGAAAGCATGTAAATACAAGTAGATAAATAGGTACCACTTCGGTGGGAAGGTCATAGTATACTGTGTTTCTCCGTGTGGCATGTCCTGTGGCATGATCTCATGCTGGCCACATGACCACGGACATGTCTTCGGTCAGCATTGGCTCAATGGCTTAAAGACACAGAGATGAGTACCACCCGCTAAAGTCGGCTACGACCAGCAGAGTAAAACCTGCATGGATCCTTTATCTACCTTTCCTTAACTTGCATGCTTCCTTATGAGAGTTTATTATTCATCCTTCCTCGAGGGTTGCAAGCATTCAAGTGCCAGTGCCATTTAGTGGCAACCTGTTTTGTTTTCCTATGACTTCTTCCAACCTGTTTTCTTGATCGCAAAAGAACAACCAACGGGAGAAATAGCTAGAAAGCTGTTCAGTACTGTTCTGTCAGTATGGGGTGGGTGGGTGTGTGGGTGTGTTATATGGTGGCGATTGTTCTTTAATGCCTTTGAGTCAGTCTTGACTTCTGGTGACTGTCAGGACATGTCCCTGCAGCTTTCTTGGTAGCGTTTTCCTGACTCAGAAATGTTTTGCCCTTCTTAGGGCTGAAAGAGCATGCCCAACCCCAAGTCAGCTCTCTGTCTTTAGCATTCATACTCTCCTGATTTCTGGCCTGGTACTTTCATCCACTATTCCAAATTGGTCCTCTGCATTACTGTAGAACTTATTATTGGAAAGTGACACCATTTATGTAGGAACATCAATCTGAGTATTATGCGATAGACTTTGCACTATGCAGTATCTCTAGGAACCCTGGGCACTTGGTAAACAATAGGCCTGTAAATGTTACAAAGATCTGTGAATAATGTTGCTAGATTATTGCACTTGGGGGGGAATGTGGTTAAAAATGGGAGCAACAAGAACATGGAAAGAGTCTCTTTCCTCCGAAGGCCGATGGGAAAATCCAGATTGGAATTTAATTTCCTTTGCGGCTGTTTAACTTCTGTGAACTAAGGAGCAAAGCACTCTCTATTTCCCAGGATATTTTGGGGTCTGCAACTAAATCTGCTCCAAGCTTCAGAGTTCTCTATTTATAATCTGGTTGCTAGGAAACTTGCTGTATTTTTCACGGCTGCTTTGTTGTAAATGAGCAGTGGAAGAACAAGATTTTCTGCCATCTCAGACCTGTTAGAGAACTAGGAACAAGTTGCTCTGCCCCTTCGTGTGTCACTCTACTCACCTATACAAGGGTCTGGCGGAAGGCATGCTGTCTGTCGGCATAGACAATACGAACCGGCAAGTGAAACTGTGTCCTTGTGCTTTCAGAAAAATCAAGCAATCTATATGTGATACAAGATTCCATACAGCTGTTTTCTTTGTTTTTACTTGGCAGAAACTTCCAAGCAAGTTCAAGAAGATCTACGCAGAGTTTGAAAGCTTAATGGTAAATGGCAATACAGATTTAATTCTATGCATGGCACATTCTGGATACATTTTATTTCCAAACTCGATTTTAAATCCCTCTACTTTCTACATTTTATGTGTCCTTGTGTGACTTTAAAGAATTTATGATCCCGTTACAGTGCTGATAAAACAAGCATATATGACTGATAAATGACACTCTCAGGGAACCTGTTCTGAGAAAATGTCTGTCCTACTTACAGTCGATCTGGGAAATCTAAAAACTTTATCTTCCTTAGATATCCCAACTTTAAATTTGTTTATGCACTATTTTTACAGAATCCTAGTTTTATAGCTTATAGAGATGAATCAGCAAATGCACGAAGAAGAAGAAAAATTCAGAGAATTAAGCATGTTACAATATAACCACAGGGACACTTTTGCTGCAGATAGATGGTTAGCCTTTTTTTTTTTGATTAAAAATGTTCTTCAGACACTAATCCTCCTTTCAAAAAAAGTGGCTGTAATTTACATATATTTGAATTTACTCAATACCTCTTTTTTCTTTTGTTTTTAGGACCCTTCAAGAAACCATAGGGCCTACAGGCTCACAGTTGCTAAACTGGAACCACCTATTATTCCCTTTATGCCTTTACTCATCAAAGGTAACAAACCAGAGAGAGAAAAAGATGAATTAAAAAATGAGATATTTTAAATAAGACATGTTTCTGTCTCTGGAGTTTCCCAACTCATTAAATATATTTTCATATATCTTCATATATCTAAACATTAACTTATCTAGCAAACAGGGCTTATGAAAATATGTTAAACGTTACTCTTTTTTTTACAAGAAAATACTTCAAATAGGTGTATTAGGGTCAAAAACTGATATATATATATATGCTAAATTAAATTTCTGCTGTTTATATGGATTTATTTATATTGCAGACATGACGTTTACGTATGACGGTAACAAGACCTTTATTGACAATCTGGTGAATTTTGAAAAAATGGTAGGTAATGCATATTCCCAAAGCAGATGTTTTGATGAGTGACATCCTTATCATGCTGAAATCAGTGGACAAATAATAGCGTTGATTTTGGAATGTGGGTTTTCACTGCTGTGCAAAAAAGAGCCTTAGCAGGCAGGCATTGGAGCAAGAAGCTATCAGATGTTAAATTAATTTAAAGTTGCAAAAGATCCCATTGCCAAGAAAACTTTCTCATTATCAATCAACCAGTAATTTTAGTTCAATGGATCCAGAATAATGTCTTTTCGACACTTCATTTCCTCTTGCAGGTTAGCTTTATTCGTTGAATGAATGAAGCCGAGGCAATTTCCCTTCCATGATTATGCATCACTCTTAATTTTCCTCCTGTCACCAATTTGTGTCCAAGAGTGTTGTAGGTTCCATCTTTTTTAAAAACAGCAGGCTTCAAGGCTTTGCCACTTCATAATGCTGATGACTAAATTTTTTCCTATTACTATTTTTTTTAAAAAAGTCAAGACATAAAATACACCCTCGATCTCACTAAATGTTGATGACAGAATTTTTGAAACTAGCCTATATGGCAAATTCTGTGAGTAGAAAATAATTTTCATCTTCACCATTATCGTCTGGAAAGATTCAGGTAGAGATTTACTGCATTGCTGTTGTTGATTATGGTTTGATTTTATGTCTCTTGTATTTCTTTCCTCAAAACATGATGCCTTCTATTTTAGTGTGTTCTTGTATCAAAGCCCTGTGCATTGTGTTGCATCTATGGTGTGCTTGGGAGACTCTGCCCCACTTAAATCATAAGGTTGTTTTCCATTGATCAAATGATTACATACTGTGAGCTTTCTTTGACTTAAGACCATACCTGTCAAGGGCAGACACTGCAGGAGGAATGATGCAGTTTCGATGCAGAGGAAGGGAATTCTCTGTGTTGTGATTCTTGACAGATATGTGAAAGCACACCAACAAATCTTTTTGACCCAGTGGGAAAATAAAGGCAGTTCAAATCTGTGCCTCTTCAATGGAGTGGGTGATCCAGATATCCCTAGGCAGCAGCATAGGTGAAAGGAGAGATGGCATGTCTAGAAATGGCTGGAACAGTGATGGTGTCAGCTTTGGAAGCCATATTAGCACCAGGAGCTTCCACGCTGCCACATTCCTGTGCCTGGGAAATTGGGAGGGGGGATTTTGTAGAGTGTTTGTAGTTAGCCACAATAGCATTCTTCTTTGCAGTCAAGGTCATGTCATTCCTGCACCTGGATGAGGAGTGCTTAAGGGATGTCTCAAAGTTGGGGTGGATGGTGATTGGGCCATATGATGTACTCAGAACTCTCAGATTTGGGTTTTCCCAGATGTGCCAGTATGACTACTCTAATAAAATGGAACTTTGAGAAAATGTCCACCTCAGAGTTTTTGGTGTTGGAGTTTGTTTTTTCTGGAACGCTGACAGATGGACATCTTGAGAAAAGGGGCACAAACGTTCCCCAAATTGTTCCCCAGATGACATGATTTGTCTCAGTTCAGGGCTTCCCCAAAAGCTGTGCCATATTCCAGTGTAGAAAACAGCCGCAAGGCAACTCAGGGCATTTTTACCTCAGAAATTCCTCCAATTGGCAATTCAGAACGGTGCCATCAACGGCTGTTTCTCCTATTTACTGAGGCCCTTCACCCTTGAGGTGTGAAATGAGGATTAGTGAATGTGCGCATATTAGCCTCCAGGCTTTATGGATCTAAACAAAAGGAATTCACACAATGATCCTTATAGGGGAAAAAGATGGGACAAACATGCTTTCATTTTTGGAACAAAGAGATTATGCAAAAAGTGTGACTTAAACAGCAGTTTTTGTATGATATATATGAATATTTATAACAATATTGAAGCCTGGTCCAGAAATGGATTAGCAGGTAATGTGGCTGGCCTGTTGCCACGATTCTAGGCTGTGGATTTGGACTGGAACTGTGGGTGAAGGGCTAGATGGAGGAGATGATTGGAGAGGGAAACAATCCCAGAGTCTCCATGGCTTTATCTATTTGTTCTGTTTTGGAGGAATCCAGATCTTCATATATATTTTTTTGTTTCCCCTCATATGACTTCTAAAACACACTGCATAAAAGTAGAATGTTCGGTGGATATACAGTGTTGTTCTTGGCTGCTCTTTCAGAAATCCCTCCATTATTATTATCTTGTCCCTTATATGCATGACATATCATAAGGCCCACTATCATTTCCGTATAAATCGATATCAAGAACTACCCCGCATCATCAAATTACTGTTTCAGAAACAGCCTTATAATTAAAATAGAGTTGAGAGGCACAGTTATATTTGTGATGGTGTGCAACGGATATGTGAATTTAGCTTCCTTAAAGTTAACATTTGCTTGAGTTGCTTTACTGATAGAAAGGAATGATCAAAATTCTTCCTTGATATTGAGGATAATTCAACTGAGGGGGAAGGCAAGTGAAACTTAAATTCCATTGCTTTAAATGGATTTACCACAAGGACAATGCAATACAGTTTGTCTCCTAGCAGATGCTATAGGAAAGTTATTCTTACGTTTATTTGAATTAAGCATAGCTTTCAGAACTGCCCTGGGTTAACATGGGAATAAGAAACCTGTTCAGTATTAAGAAGTACATAAAGCATTTCACTGAAGGTAGTCACGGAAGATAGGAACCCATTTTGCTTTGATAGCATAGGATATACTACATATTTGGCTATCAGATACTGAGGATGGCAGAGGCTGTTAGCAAAAAATTATGAATATCGTATGGCCTGTCGGGTGCTCCTAAATTAGTCCCTTCCTGTGCTTTGAAAGAAATTGTCTAATTACAACCTGATCAGCTCACGGAATATAAGGGAACACCATATTGTCCTTCCTCTTAGCCATCAAATGTTTAGGACAGAGCAAAAACCTTTATTTTCATACCTATGAATTCCCAGAAACATTGGTCCATCTATCACTATACGATAATGCTGGGTAAAATGCACTTGCTCTGGTCCATCCAAAGGATTTTTAAAATATTCCTAGAAATAGATTTTTTTACCAGCATTTTGCATGATAATTTGAATTTAGAATGAAGAGAACGAGGAAGAAGAAGATATTACATACAATATATATGCATTCAAGAATGATGGACTCATTAAGAGAATTGCACATAAAGAACTAAACCAGTTAGAGAAAGCTTAAGTTAATGATATCTGCCCTAAATAATGTCTTCCTTATCAAGCAAAGTTCCCAGACATTTGGAGCTGGTGATGGCTATATGGACTTTTGAAAAATGTAGTACATGCTTTTAAAAAATAGTTACGTTGGGAAATTGGACTAATTTCAAAATTGTTATATCCCAAGACATGAAATGGCTTTGTTCATGCTTATTGTTCCCCAATTTTCTTATCACTTATCCCTAGTTTAATCTTTGGGATTTTTCTTCTGGGAAGGTATCAAATGGAGCAAAGATTGTGAAAGATAACAGTGGAAATGTCCGCAGACACATTGGTGCCAATGAGCTCCAGATTAGAATCCAGGATGTAATAGAATTGGTGCTTAAATTTTCTTTCTTTGGTGATCTTTTCCCCACTCTATTTTCAGCGCATGATGTCAAATACTATTAAGACAATGAGATTTTGTCGGAGCCTGCCTTTCAGTAAGTATACTTATGCTGTCATAATGACAATTTTTCATCCGTTTCATCAGTGTACAGTATAGTGTCATAGATTGGAAACAATGAGTAGAAACTAGAAATAGAATCAAATGCCACTGAAATCAGCTTTTCTATGTTTTTAGAAGAGAAAGGAAGGAGCTTTGAAATTATGGGGGGCTTTTTGTCAGCTGATAAGTATTATCTCTGCTAATAAAATAATAATGCATAATTCTCCAAGGATGAGTCAAAATAATGTTCAATGTATGAATTTTTAATGTAATCTTAAGGTAAAGTAACTCACTGCTTGACTCTCAGTAGAAATATACGTCTGATAAATAGAAACTTATAGGTAGTCCTCAATTTACGACCGCAATTGAACCCAAAATTTCTGTTCTTAAGTGAGACATTAGTTAAGTGAGTTTTGCCCCATTTTATGACCTTCCTTGCCACAGTTGTTAGGTGAATCACTGTAGTTGATAAGTTAGCAACCAGGTTGTTAAGTGAATCTGGCTTCCCCATTGACTTAGCTAGTCAGAAGATCACAAAAAGTGATCGCACAACTTTGTGACACAGCAACAGTCATAAATATTAACCAGTCACCAAGCACCTGAATCTTGTTGACATGATCATCATGGATGCTGCTACCCAGGTCGTAAGTGTGAAAAGCGGTCACAAGTCCCATTTTTCAGTGCTGTTGTAACATTGAACAGTCACTAGATGAACTGTTGCAAGTTCAGGACTACTTGTAATAAATGGCTTACGTTTGACTTTGACTAAGCATACCAATAGCTCTTCATTCCTGTTTCATCAGATCCTGATGCATCTCAAGCCAATAAGAACCACCAGGATCTCCGGGGTTATGTCCGTCAATTAAATGTGATTGATAACCAGAGGACTTTGTCGCAGATGTCACACCGTCTTGAGCCACGGCGTACTTAAGTGTCGGAGATTATACCCTCCCTCTTCCTCCAATACAAGGTCTTTCCTAAGAACAATCACCCTCTTTTTGCTACTGCACTGCCACCGCAGAGAGACGCAACAATGAATTCTGCCGTAAGATCTTTGGTCAGTAATGCACAATGTTCCTACCACCCAGGAAACAGCAGAGATGTTTGGCTGATGAAGAGGACATGATCTGTAGCCGAGAGGTTGCCAAGATTGTATACTCTACATTCATGTAAAAAGTTTTGTACATAATAGATAATTTAAAAATGGAGAAAATTCCAAAAGCTGGTGAGATGAGTATTTAAGAGAGAAAACAAAATATGGATGGATTCCTTGGCTAATAGAAGAAATTAAATGTTTGGTCCACTACAAAATTAAAATGCCCTATGGATTTGCATGTTCAACTTACATGGTTTCAGTAGCAAAAATAATTAGTAGCAGGAAAAAAAAAATACAGTAACATCCTACCATGTTTTTCATATTCAGAGAATAGTTAAAAGCCTTTTTTTTCCCTGCAAGAGAAATATATTTTTTAAAAGTCAACTCTAACCACATTTGCCTTACAGCAGTTGAGAATTATGGCCACCTCAGAAGCCCTAAGACTGGCTGAGTCCTTAATACATTGGTATCTATCATGTAGATTTGACTGTGGTTGGGTTTTGTGTGTGTGTGTTCTTTTTAATAGCCAATCAGGATTTTACCCATTGTCAGAACAAAGTAATGAGGTTTTGAAAAACAGAATTGAAAGCCGGTGGGAAGATACAACTTCAAAAAGAGCACAATCTGCACAATTGCTCAAGCTAATATTTTCCTGGATACAGGAAATCTTTAAAATCAGCTGCACTGTTGGCTGATTTAAAGTGGTATTTCTAGACTAAACTTTACAAAATATCTTCTAATTTTCAGGAATCATTTTGCACTTTTCAACAGGCAGTATATACAAGTGTTAATTTATTTCTTTATGTGTTAGGCATTGTCCCATTTAAAAAAAAACATTTTATCTATTTTATTTAGCATGTAATTGAAGTACAGGTTTCTGTTTATATTTGGTCTGTATTTCATGCTAAAAGGAGATGGTTTATGATTTATGTAAATAAAATGCACTAATTAAATATAATTGCCAAATAAAATATGATCCTTGTTTATTTAAAAAGGGGACATGTGACACTTTTATCTTAATCCTTTTTAATTTGTTGTCGTAGGTACTATCTTTTGCCATTGGACTTTGCTATTAGTAGTAAGTACTTTCACTGACCCCAAAATGCAGGCCTCAGCTGTTACTGTGGAAAATAACTGGATTTGATTTAGTTTATATCATAGGCTACCCAATTTACTTAGAATACAAATCTAAAGGGAGATTCAACGTTCTCACTTGAGGCACAAATAACAACACTCAAATTATTTTATTTCGGATACATTATGCAATGTAGACAAGAACTCTCTGGAGAAGGCTCTGATTCTGGGAAAGGTAGAAAAAAAAAGAAGACCGGTAGCAAGGTGGATGGAGTCAGTTATAGTGGCAGTGAATGCATCTTTGGGAAATCTGAAAGACGAGGTTAGACACAGATCATAACGGAGAATGGACAGATCATATATGGTTGCTAGGAATTGACACTGATTTGATGGCACATAATCAGGGGTGGGATTAAAATGTTTTAACAACTGGTTCTGTGGGCATGGCTTAGGTGGTGGGCGTGGCTTGGTGGTCATGTGACTGGGTGGGCGTGGCTTGGTAGTCATGTTATTGGCTGGGCATGGCCAACTCACTATGACTCACATTGAGGCACGCATCTCCTCGCCTGGCCTCTCATGACTGTGGGGATGCTGCAACAGTTGTAAGTGTGAAAAATGGTCATAAGTCACTTTTTTCAGTGCCATTGTAACTTTGAATGGTCACTCCACACAAGCAAAGTACCAGCAAAGGAGGGGAAAAAAACTTCAGAGAAGTTCCAGAGACAGGAAGTCTAGTCCTGCCAAGAATGTAATAAGGGTTAACAGAGAGGCAGTTTCTGTAAGCAACACCAGAATGTTTCCTTCCTGCCTTCCTTACAGGATTAGGCCAGTAATTTCTTCTAACAACCGGTTCTCCGAACTGCTTAGGATGTTAACAACCGGTTCTAGAGAATAGGTGCGAACTGGTAGAATCCCACTCCTGCACATAATCAAAATATTGAGTATAAAACTAGAAAGGAATCAGTGGTGGTATTCTACCAGTTCGGCTCATTTCTGCAGAGCTGGTAGCAGCGATGAGCAGCGGAGACCAAACTGGTTCTCTCCGCCACTCTGCTGTTGGACCCACCTGCCCGCCCGAGCTCCCCTACTCCCTTTTATCCTGCGCTTTTGAAGCGCAGCTGCTTTGGGCGGCACAGCAGAGTGCTACGTGGCAGCTGCTGAAGCGACTGGGAGAATGCAGGCTTGCAGGAGGTGACTTGGAATGCCTCTGCACCTGCACAAACTGCACATTTGGCGCATGTGTGCACGCAATGTGTGTGCATGTGCAAAAAGTACATCCAAGCCACGCCCACCAAACCGGTGGTAAAATGTTTTGAATCCCACCACTGTAAGGAATGTTATTTTTTTGTAAAAAAAAATTTGAACAAAATCAGGTGATACAGGCAAGAATAGCAGGGCAGTTCCTGAAAGACTGAACAAAGTTTAACTTCAGATAAACCGGTGCATGATATTTTTTAGACCAGATTTCTTTTAACTTAAAGGAAAGGGGCAGACAGCTTTCCTTTTTTTTTTTTCCCTGGCCCCAATTAAGATCACATTTGCCGACAACACCCTCCAGTTGGAATAAAATGTCAAGTTTGTTGGGGTCTCACCGTGCAAGCAGCATTTTTAGGAAATAGTTGAGAAGACAGCTGGTGCATAATTTCCACCTAGGGCAAGTCAGAATCGTGGCTGAATAGAACCAGGTCGCCTGTGGCTGCCCTTCGCAAAAATAAACGCTCAGTTTGCATTTTACTCTGAGAAAAAGAACTTGGGTTAAGAAAAATGTCACTTCACATTTCCCCGGCAATCTCTGAGAATGCCTGTGTTCCCTCCTTAATGGTATTAATTGCCTTTGCATGAATAATCTAGGCGCACAGCTGGTGTACAGGAATTTATACATTATCAAACTAATACTGCTTTTGAAGCAGGGTATTTTCCTCCATGCTACTTAAGCTACCCCCCATTGTCTCAAGGGAGGTAGATGTTGATGATAAAATAAACAGCTCAAATTAACACTTATGACAATTGATATCCTCATTAGGTTTCATGTCAACATTCACTATTGAAGATGGGGACAATTTTCATCTCTTAAAGCAGATCTTAAGTGTACTTCTTGGCTTTAAAAAAAATAATAAGAATGACATCAAGATCTCATTCCACATTAAAGAAATTCTGGTTAACAATAGAAGGTGGAGCAAATGACACAATTTGCAAGCAAGTGGAATTAAGGCAGTAAGGCACGATCAATCTGCATGAGAAATTTAAGGATGTAATTAAAGACAGGATTTGGGGGTCGGTCCAGACAAAGTTGTCCTTTTTAAACATGACTACTTTCTGTATTTTCTGCCGGAAACAAATCAGTTGAAACAAGGAAAGTAGAATAACAGCAGTGAGTTCCAGTACATGATGATGGTAGAGAAAGATTAAATCCATGATTACTCAGTAATTGGATGCTAAAGAGCTTGGCTTCTCTCTTCCTTTCCCTTTATATCCATATGAAGCTCTGGGAAGAGGTCATAAGTAAAGAATAATTAATTTATATATCTTACCCAGTTAAATATTCCCATCCTCTGCAAAGGTAATATACTAAATGTTATATTCTGAGCATGGGCGCAAGGAACGGAGACGAGTCAGAGACTAGTGAACTTCAACTCTTTATTAAGGATTAGGAACAGAGCAAAAACCCTGGGCAGCAGCAGCTCTTTTATAGAGCTGGCTGCTGACCCGTTAACCAATGACTTGTGTTCAAACGTTTAAATTGTGCCCAATGAGAGATGTTCAACTAATAGCCAATCAGGCTGCTCCGTAAGGACCAATCCCTGCTGCTATCCATGGGCCAATCAAAGGTGCAGGATTACGAGCCTGCTTTCTCGTGAGGTTGACAAGTTTTTATTAAATAGTTTTTATTAGTTCATAACACTAAAAGTATTGACGTAGTGCCTAGAGTAATTACAGTCTAGATAGGGAGGAATCTGTTTAGACTGATTCCTAGCTAGATAAAATGGGTGTGATACAGACACCATCTGACTTTAGAGATACCCTGTTTTTGATTTCCTTTGTGGTTGGGCTTCCCTTGAAAAAGCTGGCTTGCAATGTGGAGATTCTCCTATAGACACAACTACATCTGGCACACCAACTACAATGCTTCCAGAGCCAGGGAGCATTGAACATAGTTACTCAGGTTCTTGCAATCCCAAAGTAGAGCTACTGCAATTCACTGTATGAAGCTGCTCTGAAGTTAAAACTGATAAGACAAGAAGCAGATGAGAATTCCAGTTTTTTCCTCATCATTTTCACTTGAGCTTGTAAGTGCAATTTAAGGTCCTGGTTATCAACATACAGCCTTATATAGCCCAAGGCCTTGTTATCTTCAAAACTCTCTACTCAAAAGTGAATCTACCTATCTGGTAAGATTTGGAAGAGAAGCATGACCATTTACATGGCAATGAGCAAGCCAGGTGAGGCCAGGGAGAGGTTTGCTTTGAGAATTCAAAGCCAACAAGGCTTTAGCCCCGGGGGAGTGGGGTGAGTGTTGTCAGTTCTTTGTTTGGCAATCTTATCTAACTAAATGCCAGTTTTTCTATCGATTCAGTGGATTTGACTTTTGGACTTTTGTTTCTGTTCGCTCCATACAAACTTCATCCTCAATAATATAATATAACCCTGATATAAATTTTGCCCCAGTTTTCAGTCTGGATTGCTCATCAAGGAACAGAGTTTGAATGTTCATTAGGTTGAAGGCAGTGACTGACATTGGCATGTCAAGTGTCACCCTTCAAAAGTGGGCAGGACTGGAAGCTGAAGTTTGTTTCATTTTACCAAAATGATTGCAGTAGGCTCTGTGCTACATTTTTTGCTCCTTGCAATAGGAAATGGTATTGAATGTTGCTATGACATTTAGGAGAGCCAAGACTTACCCTGCGCTATTGTACAGCATTTCTGAAAGACCTCAAAATCAATTAAGGTGGGTTCAAGCTATCGAAAAATGCTTGTAGGGCATTACAGGGCCACCATATTTAACTAGAATAAAGAATTGCTAAAGGGCAGGAATATAGAGAAGTATTGTTTATGGAGATACTGCCTCCATAATACTTCTCTATCCCAAAGGTGCTTTTTCAAGAGGCAACTGGACTTTCTGGTTTTTCTTTGAAAATGTTTCGCGAGAAGCAAAATGTCTTCAAATCAAAACCAGACAGTCCAGTTGCCTCTTTAAAAAGCACCTTTTGAATAGAGAAGCATTACTCCCTTCCTGAACTAGCCAATCAGACTTTCTTACTATAAGTTCTGATCCCACAATTCAGCCTTGGCATGATAGCCCAAGCACATCCAATAACCAAAACTCATCCATCAGTACAGAATTACAGTGATGCTTAAAGGTTTGTGAATCCCTTTGAAATTTTCAGTTAAAAAAAAATCAATTCCAATCCAACTGCATTGCCAAAGGAAATACACATTTGGAGATTCCATTCCTTCTTCAGGTAAAGTTTGGAATGCAACACTCTCCATCACAACCCAAACAAGCTTTTCCAGATGATAATGAGGACTGCAGCTCATTTGCCAAAAGGACATTCTAAAAAGTTGCTTTAATGTGTTGAGTCATAGAGCCAGTTTCTACCAGGTGCTTCCCATATAGATCAGCAAAATAGAGGAACCTATTTAAATGTTTCATGGAATCTGCATACTGGTTTAGTTTAGTTTAGTTTATTGTCATTGCGCCTTGTACAATGAAATCAAACACCATCTTCAGTGCACATCATGACCATGAAAATAAACACAAACACATATCCTTCACATTCCACACATTGAATTGAAACACCCCCCCACACACCGCACCAACACTGCACTATACTGTAGAATTCAACAGAGCTACTGCCCTGGGATAGAAGCTGTTTTTCAGCCTATTTGTTTATTTGATTATTCAGTAAAGGGAGTTGGATCAGTGGGGTTTCTGGAGATCAGTTCCTAAGAGTTTAGGACACCATAAATCGTTTTTTTAAACTGATGCCACAAAATAGTAGCACAATAGTAATTGATGAAGAGAGAAAACTGCCAATTGATGTACAAGAAGAACTCATTTTCTTCCTTATCAATCTACACATACTTTCAAAAAAATACCAATTGCTGTAAAATTTGTCTTGGTCATATCTGTTGTCATGCTGTTTCCTCAAAGAAAGTTCCAGCCTCAGGTGGAATGGCTCATCTTTGATTGTTATAAGAAGGTTATAAGATTTTTAGCTGAGAACCGGAGATGATTTTTTAAGGAACCCTGGTGGGGGGGAACACCACATTTCAATATAACAGGATTTGCTTTGCAACTCGCTTCTTGAAATAAAAATAGATAAAAAGACAAAACAAAATAATTCCCTTGACTGGAAGGGGAAAGGCCAGAACAATTCTGTGCAAGTCAAATAACTTTTAATATAATTTTTAATGCCATTTAAAAATCTAGCCAAACAAGTTAAGCGAAATCAAAGCATTTAACCTGCAGGGGTACCTAGAGCAGATAATGAGTTTTGCTATGAAAAAAAGAAAAGAAGAAATAAAGAAAGAGAGAAATATTTTAACAAAAAGTAACTGGAGAAAATTATAAGCCTAAATTGTAAACGTAGCTTCTTAGTAAGGTCAACTGCATAATATACGGTACCTTAACCTCTTCCAGCAATTTTTAAACACCATGCAGCTTAAATAGCCTTCTTCTGAATTCAGACTTATTTCTTCTGGGAGACTGGAATGCAAATCAAGAGGTAATAGTGGGAGGAAATTAAAAGATGTGCTTTTCTCATTTCATTTTTTTTCCCCTACTGATAATAAGAAAAGCAGCATAGAGTGTGGTATAGTAAAGTGAACCTCTGGCTCTCTGAATAGCTTTTCTTCTGCTGTTAATCTGAAATGCATTACACCCTGCCTTTTCAAATAACCACCATGGTCTGTACTGTGATCAGCATTAAGGTTCGGCAGGCACCAGCAGCAAAGGTCACCAAAGGTCATCATATTGGCTATCAAAAGAAATAATAGCCAGATTTAAAAAGTGTTATTTAAAAAAAAAATATCAGAAACTTCATCAGCACCGAGATTCAACTTTGAGGGTAAACATTTCCAGGTACAGATTTCAAATTCTGGAGCTCAAATTAATTGAAAACATGTAGAGAACTCCTTCTATGGAAATCCTGCTTTAGTGTATGCCCGTGTAGCTACATTACCATGTAAGAATAACCTTCCCATGCGTTCATAGCTAGATAGGATCCACACAGCATGGGCATCTTCTAACCCTGATCTTCGGAGCATTTTAACACTCTCCTTTTTCCTTCAACAATATTATTTCGGAGGGAGGGGATTTAGCCTCATTCTTTTCTCTCTGTCTCTTTTTCCCAAATAATGAGATGCCTCTGAAGACAGTTCTGAATCCAGAGCAGAAGACATAAGGGCATACATCTAGGGATTAACTCAGGAATGGAAGTAAGTGGGAGGGGGCTCCTAGATTCACATCGGGCTTACTGGATTCCAAAGTATACAAGTAACATATGTTCCCATCTAAAGAACTCTATCTTAACTGAACACATCATTGCTACCGTGTTTCTCACAAAATAAGGCCGGGCCTTATTTTTTTTTGACCGCCAAAAAATGGCTAGGCTGTCTTTTCGGGGGTGATTTAATTCCCCCCCTTGCATCCTCGGGCAGGCGGGCGGCAATGGCTTGGATGTTGACCTCGGCGTTGGTGGGGCACTTCGAATCGGGAAACCTTCTGCCACCGTTGCTTTCCCTTCTCCCTTGCTGCCGTGGCGTTTAGAGCAACGCCGCGGCATTTGGCGCAGCCATGCACGGCCAGCCAGGGCTCCTCCCTGCAACCGGAGCCCGGCGGAGACGCTCGGCTTCAGGTGCTCCTGGGAGAAGCGTCCAGCTGCCATCCCTGCCTGGCACCAGGCAGAGCGTGAAGAGCTTCGCCTGGGGCACCCAGCGCAGCTGACAGGCGGGCCCTCCTGCCCGGTAGCGGAGCTCTCACCAAGGCAGTGAGCGTCTCCCCGTCGGACCCTCCCCTCTCACCAAGGCAGTGATAGCGCCCACCCATCCGTGGACAGGGAAGCAAGGTGACAGCCTGCTCCGCGTCCTCCTCTGAGCTGAGCCCCACCGAGTGAGCGCCTCTGTCTGATGCCCATGCTGCTGCAGTGTTTGGAGCTGCCGGCACGTTTGGAGATGCATGGGGATGGGGACGGGCTGGGCGAGGGGTGGAAAGGACAGGCAGCTTCCGGCTCTCTCCGCTGGACCCGCCGGCCAGGGAAGCAGCGCTGCCATCGCCTCGCCTCCCTATCCGCGGATGGGTGGGCACTATCACTGCCTCGGGCAGCCTCTCCCGGTGGCCCCTTCGGGTTTGGGCTGGAGGGACTTGGGAAGGAAGCCAAGCTCAGGTCGGCCTGGCTCTTTCGGTTGGCAGGCGGGTGCGCACCAGCGGCTTGCTTTCCCGGCTCTGCCCAGCCCACACGGCTCTAGCGCGGCCCTGGCGGGATGGGCAGAAGGTCCGATGAGGAGGCGCTTGCTGCCTTGGTGAGAGCTCTGCCGCTGGGCAGGAGGGCCCGCCTGTCAGCTGCGCTGGGTGGCCCAGGCAAAGCTCTTTGTGCTCTGCCCGGCGCCAGGCAGGGATGGCGGCTGGGCACTTCTCCCGGGGCGGGCCGATCCTGCGCTGCAGTCCCGGGAGATTCACCTCCCCACGTGGGGTTGGGCTGCCCTCTTGGGCAGGGGAGTCTTTGTCGTACTGGTAGTAAGGCGTCATTTTTAAAAGAATTGGCTTTGCCTTCGAAGGCGAAGGGAAGGCGGCGACAGGAGCGCCTGAAGCCGAGTGTCTCCGCCGGGCTCCAGTTGCAGGGAGGAGCCTGGCTGGCCACACATGGCTGCACCAAATGCCGTGGCGTTGCTTTAAACACCACAGCAGCCAAGGGAGAAGGGAAAGCAACGGTGGCGGAAGGTTTCCCTATACGAAGTGCCCCACCAACGCTGAGGCCAACGCAGGCAGCACAATATCCGGGAATGCAACAAAAGTACTTCCTAACGGCCAGCCCCCCGTCATTCCCATTTCGCATGTTTAATATAAGCCTTAATTTGGGGGGAGGGGCTTAATTTGTCTATAAAGCATGCTGGGACTTCCTATTGGGGGAGGCCATATTGTTGGAGAAACATGGTAAATCTCCAGTTGAGAGCCACTTTGGTGCAATGGTTAAAAGAAGCAGGCTAGAACCCAGGAGACTATGAGTTCTTGTCCTGCCTTAGGCCAACCAGGTGACGTTGGGCCAATCACTGTCTCTCAGCCCTAGGAAGACGGCAATGGCAAACCCCTTCTGACATCTTCCCAAGAAAACTGCTAGTCCACGTAGCTGCCAGAAGTCAATGCTGACTCAAATACACAGTGTGTGTGTGTGTGTGTGTGTGTGTGTGTGTGTGTGTATAGATAGATGTTAGATAGATAGATAGATAGATAGATAGATAGATAGATAGATAGATAGATAGATAGATATAGATATATAGACACACACACATATATAAAAATTATGAGGTATTAATTATGCCAACACAAGATCTAAAATCTCCACATTTAGTAATGTTATCTAAAATAACATTACTGATAATCTTTCCAGCTAAGGCTGTAACATTACTGATAATCTTGCCTTCCTAGGCTGTCTCTCAGCCCTAGGAAGAAAGCAATGGCAAACCACAAAGATCATTTATATAGAATATAAAGAGTGTGGGTTCTAGAATGCTGCCTTGGGGGACACCACTGTTAACTGGAGTAGGGTTTGATATAGCGCTCCCTATTTTTACTATTTGTTTCCTGTTTGACAGGAATGCAGTAATCCACTTATGAAGGGATCTGGAAATGCCGTAAGAGTTTAGTTTTAAAAGTAGTTTGTCATGGACCACTGAATCAAAGGCTTTGCAGAAGTCTATGTAAATTGCATCTATTGCTTTACCCTGGTCAAGTAGAGTAGTCCATATGTTTTTTGCAGTGTAGGAGCTGTAGATTTCAGGACAATGTTCTCCTGAAACCAAGTTGTTTTTTGGAGAGTAGGTAGTTTGACTCTAAGTGGAGAGTGATGAATTGGTTCATGATTGATTCCATGACTTTGCATGTGACACAACACAGTGAGATTGGTCTGTAGTTTTCAACCAGGCTATCTTGTAAAGCGATTGACAAATCAAATAAATAAATAAAATATTGCCAAGAAAACTGCTAATCCACACAGCTGCCAGAAGTCAATGTTGACTTGAATACATACATTATTTTGTATATAATTATGAGGTATTAATTATGTCAACACAGGATCTAAAATCTAACATTTAGCAATGTTATCTAAAACCAGCCTTCCCATTCCCAAACCCTTCTCGTACTAGTCCAAATCCCTCAATATTGTTCTAGGGTATCTTGACTCTCTTGAGCATTCGTAATACTCTAGAAATCAGGACAGAAACTTCAACCTAAACATTGCCAACTCTTTTTGCCCAATAGCCAAGCATAAAAAGATTGTCAGCTGACTGCATTGTCCTATCTATCAGCTTTGTGAACACCCAAAGAGCATTGGCTAATAGAATTGACCTGTTTGTGCTAGTCAACAAGCTGTTTTTGCTAGTTTCTGCAGTAGGCAGGAAACCCGTTATTAAAGTGAGCTAGGTCAGGAAATAGACATAAGAATTACTAGCCATTTTTTGTTTTTTTTAAAAAATCCATGTAGAATAAATTTAAAATTAAGCAGTGTTAAAAGCCACTTTACTTCACAGAAAGAGTGCGCTGAAATTTAAATAGGGATTATTGCACTACAAAATGTAATATAAAAATTATAATGAGCGCTTTACATATAAGATTTGGAATATGTTCGAGAACACTGACTGTAGGAGTAAGTATCATCTGAATAAAGTAGTCACAAACTTTCATGCTGTAGCAGAAATAGTAAACAATAAAATGGTTTAACTTCAAGATGACCCGGTCAGTAAAAACTAAATATGGCATCTTAAAATATTTATGTTCAAGTCTGCAGATATATGTGAATATTGAGGATTATTGATCTTACTTATTCTTGTCTTCACACTGAAAGCTTAAAAATATATTGTTCTCACACTCTGAGCATACAGTAGCAAGTAAGCTTTCCTTCCAACAAGAATATGAATCATTAGGTCTCAAGGGAATATAGATAGGCTAGAAACCCCTAATCGTGATGGGGAAAAAAATAAAAGTAAGTTTTGGGTCATACTTAAGGATAATTATGTACACTTATTTTCTTGGACATCTCACTAGATTATCCTGATTTAATTTAATGATCCTAATCTAATTGTATCTCTGGCAGATGAGATAACAAATGAGAAGCACTGATAGGACAAGCAATAATCTTTCTCTGCTAACTGGCCTTCCTGTAGAACAGATAAAGCTTCTACAGAAAACTCTAGGTTTTGTCACCTGGAAAATACACACAAGGGTGATCCTGAAGCTCTTAGAACCTCACGTGATGCCCAAAATACCTTGTTTGTATGTAGGCCACTGGAATTTCCTAGAAGTCACTGTTGAATGGGTGTGTGCAAAGATTTAATTCAGAGATTCCATTTGAAGAGAGTTCCATTGCATCTAGACTGGAATCAGGTTTCCCCAATCAAATTGGCAAGTCCATTTAAAAATTGCTATATCATTGCTTGCCTCCAAAACAGGTGAGATGATTTTTGTACATATGTGCAGCAATATTTCCTCCAAATCGATTCCAAAGTCTGGCTGATTTGATTTCAGACATCCAAACAAAACAAACTGCAAATCTCAACTGAAACTAATTAAAACTGGATTTTGCCTTCAAGCATCCACATTGCTGAGCTAATTTTTCATCTAACAAATGGTAGAAATTATTAAGGACACAGCCATAGGAAAGAGACACAAGAGTATACTGTAAGTGGGATCAAGCATCATAATATCTGATGAGGCCCTTGATGTTGGGAGTTGGCGATCCTTTTGTTACTGAGGGTTTACAAACCTCAGGATAAGTAAAGAAACGTTACTCCTAATTATTGTATCATAATTTAGAGCACAACAAACTGAAAGTGCCCTGTGAACTAATTATTCTTGATATATGTCTGGATGCCATGAGAGTCTGTCCAGCTTTGTTAATTTTTCTAAGAATCATCCAGTTGTGATACAACATGAGGCTTACACGCAAACAATGAACTTGTATCACCGTCTCCTGATATGGTTTCAGTTCCTGTGATTCATATTCTGTGATATACACAATATCATCTTTCAGTGGGTCACAGGCCCGAAGGGTGGGGGATTGTGTTGCAATGTCCCTATATGTGTTGCCATTTCTTCATCATCACGGTTGGCAGCAGATGACAACGATGTTACAGTTTGATGTTTGTAGGATACTACTGGGTGGATCTGATTCAGGAATTCTGTCCAGTGTTGGAAAGACAATTGTATTTTAAAGGAACATTGAAACAGAGGCAGTTAGTTAGAAGAATGTTCTATTTAGATATCTCTCCAAGTAATTTGAATAATTCTGATAGAGGGATGAGATAATAAAATTAGTCATCGATAATCACATAGCATCTCCCATCTGCAAGAATATGCATACTATGTGATATGCACAAGTGAGTCAAAGGGATACAGCTCAAACTAAAATTAGCACCATTCAAAAATATCCAGCAGTGGGTGACTTCCGGGTTAAGCCCTTCTCATCGACGGACCGGGGACTGCAACTGTCTGCAGCTTCGGTCCATGCTCTCTCATTGGAGAGCCCCTATCACTGTGATTAGGGGCTGAAGCTGCCTCTGAGGGGTGGCGGAGTAAGGGGAAGCGCCAGCCAGGTCGAGGGGAGCCGCATCCCCCCTCCCTGGGCTAGGCAATTTTTACCCCTGAAGACGACCGAGCGGTGGTCTAAAATGGCCACCCTGAAGAGGACGACTTAGCTGGACTAAGATTTGTGCAGGAGAGAAGAAAGAGGTGGAAAACATAAGAACCGGGCAACTTGGCACAACAATTAATTTAAAGGTACCCCAGGACGGTATTTTACAATTTTTTATGAAAGAATAAGAAAGCGGCGGATTTTTAAAGGGAAAGGAAAAAAAGTGAAAATATCTTTGGCAGCTGAGCAGGGCTTCGAACCAGGATTGGAAGAAGCCGGAACAAGATATCCAAACAAATTGAATTAAAATACATTGCTAACAAACAGGCACAATTTAAAGCTGGACTTAGGAGTTTTCAAAAAGAAGGCGGAAATATTTAAATTGAAGATTTAAATTGAAGCCCCGAACAATAAAACGGGGGGAGCGAGGACATTGTATAATGGAGAGTGCCATCTGGTGGACAAAAAATTAAGCTGAAAAAGGGAAAGTTCCTATTTCTCTATGAATTGGATCTGATACAATGAAAAGGAAATATTCAAACAATATAACAAGTACCCTAAAAAGTGAAAATTGAATTAGAACAAAAGAAAAAATATGGATTGTTGGACTGATTGGTGATTTTGCTATAAACCCAGTTCAGGAATAGTTATTAATCCAGAAAGTTTGAAGAAGAACAAAGAAAAAGATTGGTGATTGGTGGATTTTTAATGACTATAAGATCTAAAAATGGAACTTAAAAATTTGAAAGAACTACTACATGCAAGAGGTGAATCACTTGCCTCTGAGTTAAAAGCTATGAAAATGGCGATTGAAGAATATGAAGAAGAAACCTCAGAAAAGGAAGAGTTAGTTCAAGAAGAAGCCATCTTAAATAGACAATCAACACAAAGAACACCACAAAGAAGAGGAAAAAGAAGGGGGGTTAAAAATAGGAGATTTAAAAAAGTAACTAAAATGGGGAATATTTATCAAAACCGGAAAGACAGAAAGAAACAGCAGAAAAGTAAAAGGGGGAAGGAAAATATATATAGAGAGAGGGATATAAATCAGATGGAGAAAAGATTTGGAAAAACAAAAGGGAAGAGAGGTAATGAGGAACAGGAACAGGAAATAAATAAATATGGGAATTGTAAAATAAAGGAAAAATTTTCTTTACCTAGAATACATCGGGACAATGGTTAATGAATTAAGAAAGGGGATTCCGCATTGATATGAGGGATAATAATAATGTACTTTGCAATTACAAATTATAGAATATAGCCTATTGAGAGGAGGGAGGGGCACTGATATCTTTTTAGAAGATGAATGCATTTTCTTATTTTTATTGTTACAAGAAAGGTTAATGTTTATTATACATATTGAAATGATTGAAATGAATTGTGAGGTTTAAAAATGAGATTAATATCAGTGACCAAGCAAAATGGATTAATTGTTTCTTTCTTGTTTCTTTTTTTTATTTTTTGATACCATAAATAAAATTTTATGGAAGTAAAGGGAGAAAATACATTGCGGAATCTGACTGAAAAGTACAATGTAAAGTAGTTTATTTTTCTAGGGATTATTACTATAACTAAGTAAAATATATGTTTAATTGGGAATTACAGATGCGGGAATTAAGGCATATTTAAACCACTGAGGTGACACCCCCAAACTAGTAAAAGGGGAGGGGAAATTTATGTTTTGTTTTATGTGAAAAACTTGTATTAATCTAGACTTTATGAAAAGAATATGCAATGGAATTGCAAATTTGACAAGATAAAAAAGAATTAAAAGGGAATAAGTATGAAGATATGGAAACTATTAGTGATTTGAATGAGAAAAGAGTAGTTTGGAAAAGGCAACGTTTAAAAGAAACGTTAAGACTTAAGAAATACATTTGAAATAAATTGAAATGAATCGAGATGATGTTTAGAATGAGAGTAATATTAATGAATAGCATTAACTTGCCTGTTCCTTTTCTTATATAAAAGTTGAGAGGTAAAATGAGAAAAGAGTATTTTAGAAAAGGCCACGCTTAAAAGAAATGTTAATGTTTAAGAAATATATTTGAAATAAATTGAAATGAATTGAGAAGATGCTTAGAATGAATAATTAAAACAATTAATGTGTTTGTTTCTTTTCTTATGTAAAAGTTGAAACGGAGAAGTAATAATAGAATTAAGTTAAAAATGGACAAGACAGAATGTTGAATGTAAAAATGAATATATAATTACAGTCATATTTGCATGTAAAGGTGGTGACTCGGAATTATGTTGTACACTGAAAAGGGCCAACAGTGGGGTGGGGATGTGGGACATACATCTATAATGGAAAGTCTCTGAATGCTATACTAACTTATCTTACCATGTTCTCTCAACATAAGGATGTGGTTTTTTACCTTCTCAAAAACCAAGCATGAGTCCCCAGCGGTATCCCTCAAGCCGCAGAAGGATCCCACACCCGATGGCGTTTGACCTTCATCTCCAAAAATTCCCCAGCTAAAATGACCACGACTGAGAACTGCGATAACTGGGCCCCACATAATTGAAGGGCACTGGCATTAGAAAAATTTGTTTTAAAAGAGCACGGCCAACTCCATCAAGGACAAACCAAGAAGTTGCAGACAACAAGATATTTCTGTTATGTGTTCCTGTTTCTTGAGATTTATTGGAATGAGATTTTTGCTGGAAAAGATAACTACCGTTGCTCTCCAAATCTAAAAAAAACAAAAGAACAATTTTACTACAATGTTAAAAAAAATTGAAACTCCCCCAAATATGGAGAAATTGAAATGGTTTTAAAGGGGAATGTTTCTGCCATTCTCCAGTCTAGTCTGCAACCCTGAGATTTCTGGTAATCTCCTTTCCAAGTACTAAACAGATTTGACTTGCTTGACTATCTAGATTATTAAAGCTTAGCCAAAAGTATTTTCCTCAACACTAAAAATGTATTAAAATGCACACCATACATCTGTTTGTAGATGCCAAACATTTTGATGGAGTCTCATGAAGAGAGAATAAAGTACAATTTTGAGTGTTCAACTCTTTATATGCTCTAGCCATGAAAAATCCCGAAGATCAAACCATCATTCAAGCAATAGCCTTGGAATCAATAATAAAGTCTGTTCATAAAACACAGTCCCAGTTAATAAGGTTTTTGTCATTAACTGGTCCAGTTTCTAGAGAAGTATGAGATTGACTCACATACAAGGCATTGCAGGAATTCGAATGTGTGAACGTGTACCTCTGAGGCAAGACATGCCTGTTCAGGTAGGTCAGCTTGCAACTGGCAGACAGGATGCATCAATTAGCACACAGTGTCTCATCGTTAGGATGAACGTCCAGTAAAACAATGAGTTTACTTTGGTAAGGATTAAATTTGGAAAAAAAGAAGAGATTGTTTATAACTTCTGGGAAGTTCTGCCAGGTTGTGATTCAGGTTTTGTGGGTTACACCCCAACCTACATAATGATTATACAGTATGGGAGAAGATAGAAGCAGCAGCAGCAGCTGCCTTTTTGCCTCTCAGAGCAGAAGGCATCCAGAGAAGATGGCCTGCAGAGGAAATTCTCTGGGTATCCCAGGCTGGACCTAGACAGCATTCCTGATTGTGCTTCTGAGGATGCATTTTCTTCCAACTAAAAATGGCCAATGTTAATGCTCCTAAAAAGATTAGATAAATAGTTACTTATGGTATTCATTTGTTAGATGCAAAACCTGTCTTTTCTCCAGGTGCATCAACATCCATTCCTATCAGTGAGCATGGTGGTGCAGTGGTTAGAATGAAGTACTGCAAGCTGACTGCCAGCTGCCTGCAGTTCAATTCTCACCAGCTCAAGGTTGACTCAGCATTTCTTCCTTCCGAGCTCAGTAAAATGAGCTTGTTGGGAGCAATATGCTGACACTGTAAACAGCTTAGAGAAGGCTGTAAAGCACTGTGAAGCGCTATTGTTATTGCTATCTCCTATCAGAGCAGGCCTGGAAGAAAGGCTAGAGTGAGTGGGAGTGACTGACCCAAAATCATTCAGTGAATTCCTGCATCTGAACATGACTTCCAAGAGTCAGTTAACAGGAATAAAAGGACAAGGCAATTCAACCCATCCCTCTTCCTTAACTTCCCTTGATATGTTGAAAGGTTGAATCCAGAAACATCCATTTTAAAAATGCCTACGCTTAGGTGAGTCTGCAGCAATATTGTTTGAAACCATTGAGATTTCCTAATGGAAAATACAGTGTCCTCATGCAAGGAAAAAAAATAAAATACAGCGTCTTGCAAGGAAAAAATAAAAGCACCATGACACAATACATCAACTTTTTCCCGGTCAAAATGTTAAGTTGATTAACTAAACTAACAAAAATATTGTACTGTTCGATGATTTTTTTCTTTAAAAAAAAAAAAATCTTCTATTTTGCTTGTTTTTATGTAGTTTTGATTGCTGTGATTGGCCCTGAGTCACACCTTTGAGGCAAAGAGCCGGGGCGCCCTCGGGGATATCCCACAACCGCCTGTCAGCCGGCCAAGTGGGCGGGTCGGGACTTGTTTCCTCCGTTCCCGGCTGGACTGTGCGCGGGGTGGTGCTCTTCTTCCCAGCTCCGGCGGCACCGAGAGGTTGCTGGCTTGGCTCCTTTTTGACATTCACCGGAAACGAGGCGGCCAGAGACCCCGCCAGCCAGCGAGCAAAAAGCCTCGCTTCTCCAAAGCGCACCTGGGCAAGCTCGCTGGAGAGAGAGAGAGAGAGAGAGGACTTGAGGGCACCGTCGGAGGAGCTGGGGGAGGGGGTGCTTCTCGGTCGGCGGGCGCCGCCAATTGGGTGTCCCCATAGGAAGGTAAGGCTTGCTGGGGAAAGCGGAGGGCGCGCTTTGAGAGGGGTGGAGATTAGCCGGGTACTCTTGGCGGGAGGGTGGGGAACGACGCGATGAAGAGACCTGAGAGAACCCCGGGTCTCCCGGCATGGCGGGCACGCGCGCCCTTATTATGGTCGGATTTGAGGGGTGGGAGAGGCGAGCGTAGAGATGGCGTATTCGACCCTTCCTTTGACTCGGTCGAGCGATAAATGGCCGGAGACTCGCTTAAGGCTGGCGGGACAAGTTAAACTTTTATTTTTATTTTGCGCGAGAGAAAGCACTTTGCGCAACGCCGTGAGCGGTTTGAGAGCTTCGGCGATGTGGGGAAAGGAGAGCCGCTTGTGTGGAGCCCTTCCCCACCCACCCCCCTTGAAATGGGACGTTGCATTTTGCTCGTTGCCCTTTGATATAAGTTGTATTTTTGTTGTTGTTGTTGTTCGGCGTCGAAAGAATAGTTTTCTCTCTTGCTTCCGACGCAATTTTTTTTTGGCGGCACCGTGCCTCCCTCGCTCGACCACCTTCCGTGCCTCCCTCGCTCTCTTCCCCTAAAATATTATAACAGTCAGCCATAATGCGCTGGCGATATGTTTGTGCAAAATGTGGGCATGGAGTAAACTTGAGGAACCTCACCCTTGTAGTGAACCTCGGGGTGATTAAGTGCATCTGTCATATCCTGTGGTTTAGGCATTTCCTATCCTCCCGACCGAGTTTCACTGAAAGTCCTTTGAAGTGCTACTGTTTTATCACTCCCCTCTCCCACCCCCCGCCTCCGAGAAATGCAGCCAAGTTTAAAACAACAACAACAACAACAACAACAAAAACTAAGCTAACAAAACTTTTGGTTTCAGTTCGAAAGAGAAAAAAAAATCCAATGCTTTTCTCTCAAAACCGCCCCCCTCTTAATGCTGTAAAACGATGTCATGTGGTCTTTATGCAACCTTTTTGGAATGTCTTTAGAATAACTGGAGGTGGGGGTGAGTAGTTGTAAATCTGGCAGTCAGATGGTTGGTGTGCTTACTCAGGAGTAAGGTTGGCTGAGTTTAAAGCTGTGGCACCAGAACTAGTGACACTGCCCTAGAAAGTGGTAAGGTTCAAATGCAAACATTCCAACCAAGAGAACCATGCTTTGATGTGGAAAATTAAAAGAGCTGCTTGCTGCTGTTGCTGCTGCTGTCCTCAAATGCAGGGAACCCGTGACAGCGTGACTTTAAAAGCCTTGTTTCTGGATCGCAATTTATATCAGCCTTCTTCAATGATGGATGTCTCCGTATAGGATAGATGACATTTCCTGGCATGGTCCTATTGGCTAGGAATTTATCTATTTGTCTATTTTTAGAGCTCATGTATAAAGGTTGCAATAAGGCCCAAACCAAATGGGGTCATTGTGACCTATCAAAATGCATAATCAATGTAATTGTACTTTGCAGTAGTTCGTCAAAAAGCACAGTTTTAATTATGGGTAATATTTTTAGAGGACAATATAGTTTTAATGGGGATGAAGACAAATATAGGGCCTATGTGTCTATCTTTGAGTTATAGGATAGAACATACAGTTATCTTGAAATGCACACCTTTCTTCAACATTCATGTTGGGGTTGGGTGTTCATGCAGAAGTTAAACAAGATGAGCCTTTTTAGTACTTGGGTTGGAGGTAGAGTGGTAGACTAAACTGGAAAAAAAACACATCCCTGAAAAAGACAGTAAATAACTCATGATTTCCATATTGCTGTCAGGAAAACTTTATGTCCACGTTCCTAAAGTCATCCCAAATCAAACTTGAGTGGAACAAGACTTTACTTTTTAAGCAATTCTTAAGAGTGCAGCCAAGCATAAGGGAGCTTTAAACAGTGCAGTTGGATGATGATTCTGCATGTGTTAATTTTCTGTTTTAGTGCTTTTCTACTTTTCCTTTCATTGAAGGAGGGAAGCCAAAATGCCGTAACTGTTCTTTCCTAATGCCTAACCAATGAAGTAGATTAGGGAGAGAAAAAGTGAATTCCTTAACATCACATGGTGAACTTTCTACAATTTTTATGGTCAAAGTCTAGTATTCTGATAACAACTACTATGCATGGCCATGTAGAGGTTATTCTAAGACTGTTGGAGATTTTCTGGTCTTCCGCTAATTCCCCTGATACAAACTACCAGCAGTTTGTCTTGTACACAAATAACTTGAACCAAAGAAAGGAGACTTCTGCACGTGGCAGTGTTAGTTATAACAGGGTTATATCAACAGCTTTGGGGGATTAACTTCTTTATTATGTAGCAGTCCTGTATAATGCAGTAATATGCAACGACAAAAGGGAAGACCTCTCATTTCCTCTTCCTTCCTGCACTTTCTCCTCCTCCATACAACGCTGGTCCTGGCAGGCTTCCAAGCAGACTTTTGCTCTTGCCAAGCGATTGCATAAAAATCATATGGCAGATCTAGAAACGTTGGTATTAAGGAGGTTATCATAGCCTTAACAGATTTTCCTTCAAGAGGCAGCGTGTGGAAAAATATGGTCCGATTGCTCCATGCATGTAGTCCTCGACTTACGACCACAATTGAGCCCAACATTTCTGTTGCTTAAATGAGACATTTGTTAAGTGAGTTTTGCCCCATTTTATGAACTTCCTTGCCTCAGTTGTTAAGTGAATCATTGCAGTTGATAAGTTGGTAACCTGGTTGTTAAAGTGATTTTGGCTTCCCCCTTCACTTTGCCTGTCAGAACAAGCTTTGCTTGGCAAAAGAGGATCCCATGGGCCTGGGACACTGCAATCGTCATAAATATGAGCCAGTTGCCAAGTGGCCGAATTTTGATCATGTGACCATGGGGATGCTGCAACAGTCATAATTGTGAAAAACAGTCATATGTCACTTTTTCAGTACCGTTGTAACTTCGAACAGTAATTAAATGAACTGTTGTAAGTTGAGGACTACCTGTATTAACAGAGTGCCCTTAAAACTACTTTTGAGGATTGCTTTAGGGAGACTGTCCAGCAAGGCTGGACTTGTTGCAGTACTTTGGAAGAATAAACTGATGAGAGATCCAGGGATTTATGAGATTATATCCAGCTACTGCACCTGCAGAGCTTCTTCCCTCTTCCTGAATATCCTTGTGTATAAGCCTCTTCTAAACTAGAATTTCTTTTGCCTGGGTATAACATGTTCCCATCAACCTTTGGGGAGCAAGCTTCTGCAGTATTTTGTTGCTGTTGTTGCATATTCAGCTTCCAGGATGTATCAAAGGGATCTTCAACATGAAAATTCAATTTTCTCCAAAAGTTAGTGGTCCTATCCATGCTCTGGCCCTGCCTCTAAATAAAATGCAGAGTAGAGATTGCAACACATCACTTCAGAACTAGGTTTGAAATAGCGGTTTCTCCTTCCTAAAGCCAGATTCCTCTCCATGGAGGAATTGCACGCTGGGCATAACCACAAAAGTATGATAGCAATTACGTTCACCATGTGTAGAAAAAAAGACAAAGTGACTACAGTACAGTGCTTGTTTGTGCCTTCTCGATGTTGCAGATCATCAAGACAAGAGACTACTAGAAGAGAGAACTCCTGAATCTATATGCTGTGCTAAAAGATTTATCTTTCTTCCTTCTCTGAAAGCTCTCGGGCCCAGGAGCTTTTGTAAGTTAATTCAACAGCTAGGTATGAAAGATGCCTGAATTTCAAAACAGAGAATATTCCCTGTGAGTCAGAGGTGGATCATTTATCGCAAAACCAGTTTTCATGGCTGAAATCCTGTTCTGTGAAATTTAGTTCTTCATAAAGCAAGACATTCCCCAACCAGTTTCTAGTTGAAGAGATCATTTCTGTTGATTAGGACTCAGCATGATAAGGTGTCTTAGGTGACTATAGTGGGTTGGTTTTAGATTCTGGATTTGCAGTAAGTTGGGAAATTGAAAGGAAAATTTATTCTCTACATTTCTCTCTGTTAAGGGTTGGAGCTGCTAATTCTTATCCTGAGCACCTCTGTGAAGAAAATTGGATCTTTCTGGCATAGACTTTTAGGGAAGGGAAAACTTTACTTGATTCTTTCTATTGTTCAGCAACTACTCTCCAGAGACTGGAGAAAAAAATTTGGGGGAGAAAATTTGGTGCTACTACAATCCTGATGCCTACATCTATCTGATGTTTTCAGTGTTATTGTCACTACTGTTACAATAACAACAAGAACTATGTCATTACTACATTTGCAAATTATCTTTTCTTATGCTGAAACCACACAATAAAGGGCCAAGTGATAATATGTAATTTCTTTTCTTATGTAATACTTGCATTATTAATTTATTTGTTTTCAAGTTATTTGAAAGAGGACGATTCAGAAACCAAATGCAATATGTATACATAGTTGTCACTCTAAAAATGGTTGGTCAAATTCCTCGAAAGCCATAGAAGTATATTTTTTCCCAAATAAGGAAACTTGGCACATTCTGCTGTGTTTTAAGCTAGTACAAATGTAGTGCTTACTTTATTGGCAATACATTGGCCTGCTGCCTTTGCATAAAAGTGCTGAAAGCTATTTCATCTCTTCCTTTTTATTTTTATTTATTTTAAATTCCAAGTCGAAAGAGATAGTGAAGAATGATTTAGCCCTAGGATATGTTGCAAATTTAGTGGCTAAAAGTTGCAAATAATATTATGTTATAGGTGTATGGGTTTGCTGTCCTGTATGGCTTGTGCAATTTTTGGAAACATGCTTTGCTCTTTTTAGGCTAAATATTTTTATCTATTTTAAGCAATAAAAACTCTTAAGAACAAGCTTTTCATAATAGGAGGAATTAAGGCTCAGTTTGTTTCATACTGAATCTGGAAATATTAAATTTTGAATGATTAATATTACTGATATTATTTGACAAGTGGCAAATTCTGTACAGCCTAAGGTTTGAGCAGACATAACAAAAATGTGAGTGCTTAGGACAATTTAAAACGGAGGAGGAACAGGCTGAACTTCTCAGTGATGGACATTAATTTATGATTGATTGATTTCTCACCCTTCTTTTCTTAGAAAAAGAGCAGGGTTGATTTGCTGGAATCCTTCATTAAACAATCAGTGCTGGAATTATTAGTATTTAAAACTGACATTGAGTTTTACACATGAAGCCATTTTTAAAAGCATCAATCTAGTTTTCTTAAAACATGTTAGAATCAATATGTCCATTAAAAAAAATGACAGCATGTGATAGGTCTTTATGTACATCCATTTGTATGCTGCCTGTTATGATTCCAGTTTATTAAACTAAACACAACCACATAAAAGCAAGAAAAAATTATTGTTCATAGGAGAATGATTTTTATCAGCCTCGGAATAAACCCTGTGTTTTTTAGAACAAAAGTATTAAAAGAAGGGGATTGGGAAGAAATAACAGTCTTTTTAAAAAATATTTTTGTTGAATATTTTTTTAAAAGTTAAAAGATAAACCCTAACTGTGAGAAAAAAGGCTTTAAAAAGATGGTGAAAATGATAAAGAGCATAGAGAAAGAAAGAAAACAAGATATTCCCAATGTTCTTTATAGCTGTTATAGACATACTTGAAAACATTTCTCCCTTCAAAATTACAAAACATGGTTCCTTTCTGTCCATTTCCCACCCATATTAATTGATAAATGTGGATAGCAATATTTTGTTTTTACCCACGTTCAGCAAAAAGTCCATAAAGGATTTCCAGTCTTTTATAAAAAGTATTGTTCCTTCCTAATCAAACAAACCAATTTGGCTATTTGTAAAAAATCCTTTCTTATGAGCAAACTTTAAGCTATTTGTAGCATGCACATAGTCTTAAAGTGAAGAGAAAACCAGTTCCCTTATTATTAGCTTTCCTAAATAGCTTATCTAATGACAATTCTTGCTTTCAGAAGGATTTAATCTAATCCAGGCTCATCCATGCAAATCAATCAATAAAAATACCTGTTATCCTTTTGCTTCCTTTTTGTTTCATGAAAAAGAAAAGGAGAGCAAAGTTTTTATAAAGCTCTTAATTTATAAGGAACAAAGGACCACCCGAAGGAAGGGGTAGGCTTCAAAAATCTTAGCAAAGGGTTCTTTGCCCGGTTGCTGGATGGGCGTGGCCTTGTCGGCTTCCTGCCCCACAGTGGGGAGGCGTTTTTGCCCTCCCATTGCTCCGGAGGCTTTTTTCGAGCCTCCGGGAGGGTGAAAATGGCCTCCCCGGGCTCCAGAGGCTCTCTGGAAGCCAGAAATAGGCCCATTTCCGACCTTCCTGAACTTCCGGGAGGCCCGTTTTTTGCCCTCCCCGAGCTTCCGCGCACGGCCTGCACTTACCTGCATCCAAAACGGGCCACATGGGGACTGCGGGGCAGGGCTGGGGTGGGTGGGCAGGGCCAGCCAGGAGTGGGATTTGGGGGTTCTCCAAACTGCACAGAATCTTAGCTAGGGGCTCTCCCGAACCCCTGCGAACCCCCAGCAGCCCACCCTGCCCGGAGGCAGTTAAAAACCATCCATAAACCAGTTATTTCTTTGTATGGAAATGCTAAGTTCCTAAAATCTATGGACCCAGGAGTTAAACTGTAGTTTTTCTACAGGAGGAAGAAAAGGAACCCCATAGGTGTCTAGCACATCTGACAGTCATGTGCAAAATGCTGTTTCTTTTTCCTAAGTTGTCTTAACATTCACTTTGGAACAAGCAAAGACTGTTGCTAATGATGAGCAAAAAGGCAAGCTGCCAAATAACAGGAACTCAGCGAGTATCTATTTAACTATATTGAACTGAACACACTGTTGTTAAAAAGGTAGATATCCAAAGCACAAACCAAAATAGACAGAAACACAAAACACAACAAAGTGTCTCTTAGATTTTGTTCTCACTGGTGTTGAAGATGATACTTTTGAAGCTGTAAAAAATAATTGCCAGCCAGTGAAGAACTCCCTTTCCAACCTCAACAAATCTATAGAATATAAGTCACTTCTTTGTTGTTGTTGGGTTTTTCTTTCTTTTGGTAAACTCTCAAGGCACATTAACTTATTTAGATCAAAAACAAAGTTCAGTCCATCCTACAGAGCCATTTCTAAAGTAACTTTCACCTTATGAAAACAAAGTACTTCCTTTTCATAAGGTGAATGTTACTTTAGAATTGTCCCTGTTTGATGGATTATGACCAAATGATTCCTTCACATGTACATCATGTGTTACTAATATGCTTGCATACAACAAAGCCAATCACCCTAACCTTCCTCATGGCTTTCCTACAATAGTAGCAGGAGCTCCTGATGGTGTTTCTGTAAATGATATGACCAGGGGGTTGAGGAATTTCTTCTTTCTTAAAACAGCAGTTTATATCTAATAAAACTTAAACATTCAGTTCTTAGGAAAGGATGAGAGAAATTCTTGGCTTGCAAAGGTAAAGCAGAACTTTTAGTTTGATCTTTCTTGATAATACCTTTCTTTGGTTACATAGTTTAGAACCACAAAGGTTAATCTTGTGTAATATTTACAGGGGATATGTAACATATAATACATAAGTAGATGTGCATATATATTATGTATCAAACTCTATGTCTGTCTGTCTGTCATCTATCGTATCTATCATCTACCGTATCTGTCTGTCTGTCTACCTGTCTACTGACTACCTGGCTATACATCTATTTATCATCTGTCCGTCCATCTGTCTGTCTATCTATCATCTATACCTACCTACCTACCTAAGCATTTACATATAACATATATTCATATAACATATAATATATACATATATTCTGGATCTTGGAAAGATTGGCCAGTGGATCCTAATGCAGTTACAATATTTTAGGATGAAGCCTTTTGTAGATTGTTACCACTAATGCAATGTTGCCATATTGAAACAGCCCTTAGCAGTTTCATTTCAAATGTGTTGGGTTATAAATTGTCTGACCACCCTCCAGGATGCTTGCAGATTTAGGTAAACTAAGTCTTAAATCGTTTACTGTATGTTTTTGCTTATGATCAGTTTTTACACTTATGGCCGTTGCAGCACCCCTATGGTCATGGGATCAAAATTCAGGTGCTTGCTTGGCAACTGGTTCATATTTAAGACGGTTGCAATGTCCCGGAGTTATGTGATCACCTTTTACGACCTTTTGACAAGCAAAGTCAAGGGGGAAGTCAGATTCACTTAACTGCAATGATTCACTTAACAAATGTGGCCAGAAAAATCGTAAAATGGGGGCAAAACTCACTTAACAAATGTCTTACTTATTAACATATAAATTTTGGGCTCCATTGTGTTTGTAAGTCGAGGACTACCTGTAAAAGAAGGCTGGAGGATTCCAGTCTCAGTTCCCATGATTTTGTACTCTGCTCCCTTATTTTTGGCAGTCATTAAAAGAAATACTCTGAATTTTAGGTAGTTTGAAGAACTCAGAAGAACTCTTGAGGTGATGGGAGGATCACCAAAAATGAAGGATGATCATGTTTTAATGGTCTACCCAATCAGGAAGGATCCCAAGAAGACCTAAGAGAATTATTGTTTTGCTAGTTGTGCAAGATTGACAACTAAGCATAATTAAAGCCTTAAATTAACTGTGGGGAGGGGTTAGTAAGAAACAATTAACTGTACACATTTAGATATAGTATATATTAGGCACACACTAATATAGTAGCAGTAGTCCTACTTTACATGAAACAGGTTAATCACTGGAAGATAGAAGGGAATAAATCATAAAGTAACTCCTTTACTGCATGCCAAGCTTCTTCAAAATAAAATTCTAGGAGGAGACGATGTTCCTCTATTTAAGTGAAATGTGGTTTAATGATTAATCTTTAGATCTGAAAGAGACACTATGACTTTACTATCTCTTGAATTGTGCCACAAATAAAGACAAATTTTGTTTACAAGAATCTCTTTTGCATGCTGGATTTTTTCTGGTTGGATCCTGAGGGCCTCCCCCACTCCCCCCACAAATTATACTGTCTTAAATATTCATATGGCAAAATGAGCCAAGTGTATCAATAAGTGCAACATAATGTGTTCCAGAGCCTTACAAATGATGTTACTTTTCATTTTGTGAATGAATATGTAATCATCTCTGTCTCTCCCTCCCTCCCCCCTTTCTTTTTTTGGGGTAGAGCAGTTAGTTCTGCATTAATATGTTAGATAAGGAAAAACGAAGGTGTATAGAACTTCATTTGGCTATCTGCTCTTGCCTCTTTCCTCTAGCACAAGTTTTGGTGGTTTCCCAAAAGTGCTGCTGACGGATTTCATAGAACATGCTTGCAAATGAATTGGGTAGGCTCAGGCAACAAATAATTAAAGAGAATTTATCAGAACAATCTTATCAATGTGTTTTGCTACTTGAACAAGATACATTGTTTTTTAACATCATAGCCTCTATTAAGACAGTAGTAGCACAAGGGATATAATATTTATGTATTTACTTATGGGTAAATGCCATTTATATTGCACCATTTATAAAAATTCCAAAGCAATGCAAAGCAATCATCAACAAACTTTAATTTAAAAAAAAAAAGCCATGGAAGGCAGAAAACCAAACACCCAGAGAGGTATACCTCAAGTATACCATGCATTTCATAGAAGCTACAAATAACGTATAAATACCTGACAGAACAGTAGGCTTTAGATGGGATAAAAGAAAAAAATCAAAGCTGGCTTGGTGCATTTCTTTGAGTTACCAATTCCATATTTAGAATTGCCAATCACTATCTCATATAGTTTCTACAATGGTTTTTTTGTCCTCCAGATTTAAGAAGGCAGGTATGTGGTTATCAGGACTGAGCCAGGTGTGCCATTTAGTTCTCCAAACTTTTGCATTATTTATTTTAACCATCTTCATCCTGCTTGAGAACAGCACTCAGTTCTGTCCACAACTGTACAGAAATACATTTAGAAAATGATCTAAGGTACTTTATTATCTACATTAGTGTAATGGGTTTTTAAGATCTTATTTTGAGGAAGGATCACATTTATTCAGTGATGCAGTCCCAAACTATGTCAGAATTATTAAAAATATAAATAAATAAAAGCTGATCTTGTAATTTGTGATTTTAATGAATATTTTTATGTCCTATTGATGAACAAGACACTATGATCCAGTTTAAGTATAAACCAAACTAAACTCTGACACAGTATTCATGTAGGGGTACACAAAAGGAGGGGAAGGGAGAGGGAGGGAGGGAGGGAGGGAGTGGGGAGAGAGAATATAATTGCTTCCTTTTTCTGTAACTACAAATAAGCCATGAAGGAAGGAAAAAATGTATTTTGGCCAGTTACACTTAAAACTCCAAATCAAGCATTTATTCTTTAGCAAAGATTTGCAGCCAGGGTACTTGGTCTGGAAAGATGAGTGTTGTGCTAGATTCGTCAGGGACTTAGGTTGTGTATATTTCTTCAAGTGATTCAACAAGATTCATGACATAGCCTAGATTCCAAAGCTCCTAGGCAAGCTGCAAATATCCTTTCCCTTTGACAGCGTATGTCACTGTAAGGGAATTGGTCTGTCTTTCAATATGTGCCGGCACACATACAAGAACCTTTTCCGGTAGTTCTGTAGGATCTGAACATAGGAGGAAATGTGCTGTATATTCTAGTTGCTCTTCTACAAAAAAAAATAGTTTGGGGACTTTGTACTGAAGGTATGCAATGTGAGTGTCACAGCCTTTTGTGTCAATAAGAACTTATTTGCATTGTGGTATAAAGGAAAGTTAAGAATTCAGTGACTCGTGACATCAAAAGTCTAATATATGTTTTTTTCCTTACAGATTTTTTAGTGGTATATATATTGTCATTATGAGATGTTGTCTCTCGGTGCTTCATTTGTGCAAATTAAATTCGATGATCTGCAGTTCTTTGAAAACTGTGGCGGCGGAAGTTTTGGGAGTGTATATCGAGCCCGATGGGTATCTCAGGACAAGGAGGTGGCTGTGAAGAAGCTGCTTAAAATAGAAAAAGAGGTAAGGCCCTGAGCATTTACATTTATGCTTTGAACTGGAAGTTATAGTCCCAGCTGTTCGTTTTTGCTGTTTCTGAGTTCTGTGATGTGTTTTCTCCTTCAATTCTCAAGAATATAATACTGGGTAACTCTACTATTAACAAAAACCAGAAAACCATTTTAAAGTTGGATAGCCCAACTTTAGGATAGAATTAATCAAATAAAGTTAACATAGAATGTATTAAACTGTAAATATAAAAAACAATATGTTTATGAGTGGAGTAGAATCAAATCATTTTCGCTTCCAGATTTTTAAGCAGGTTGTGCCATGTAAATAAGATGCTCTATCCTTTTGCTAAAATAGGTGCTGCTCCATAATTGGATTTTGGTACTCAGATATCAAGTTACTTGTCATGTTGGTTTTCATGGGAATCACATGCTTTCTATTGGGACAATGTTGGTGTGCAACATCGTATTCCAGTCAGACTTGTATTTTTGGAAACGTGTTGTAATACTAATAGGCATTCTCAGGAAAAATCTGTCCTTCCATTCTAAAGCAAGGCAATGCCGTTAACAATCCTGAATTTGACTGTCTTGAAAGAGGAGGAAATTGTAGTAGTGAATATTTCTTGACTTGGATAGGGTGGCGATGGGGCTCTGTGCATGTGTGTGGAAAGGGGTATCAAAGTTCCTCCTTAGCAATAATATATGTAGGGCCAGTTCCTGATGCAGAGAGAATACTTCCACACTATGAAGGAAGTGGCTTTAGTAGGAAGAATGTGAACTTCTAACATCTCAATCTTTTATTTCATGGCAGGGAAATAGCAATAGCAATAGCACTTAAACTTATATACCGCTTTGTAGTGCTTTACAGCCCCCCTCTAAGCGGTTTACAGAGTCAGCATATTGCCCCCAACAATCTGGGTCCTCATTTTACCCACCTCGGAAGGATGGAAGGCTGAGTCAACCTTGAGCCTGGTGGGATTTGCCAAATTGCAGGCAGCTGGCTGCAGCAGAAGTACCTTACGGTACTGCACTCTAACCATTGCGCCACCGAGGCTCTACTGATAGTAATAGTAATCTTGACAGAAAATATGTTTATATTATGGACAGTATTAAATCCACATTTCCAATGATTAGCCAGAGTAGTAGGCCCCAATTCAATATGATAAACCAAATCGATTAGTTCGAAGAGAGTAAAGCATTTATTTAGTTCGTAGTTACAACAGCACTGGAAAAAGTTACTTTGGACTGTTTTTGCATTGTTTTCACAACTGTTGTAACTTCCCCATGGTCACCTGACTAAAATTTAGGTGCTTGGCAACTGGCAAGTTCTTACGACAGTTGCACTGTTCCAGGGTCATGTGATCCCCATTTGTGATCTTCCCAGCCACCTTCCAACAAGCAAAATGAAAGGGGGAAGCCAGGTTCATTTAATGACCACATGATTCACTTAACTGCTGTGATTTGTCACAACTGTGGCAAAAAGGTTGTAAAAGGGGGCAAAACAATTGTCTTGCTTAGCAACAGAAATTTGGGGCTTGATTGTGTTTGTAAATCAAGCACTGCCTGTTGCAAATCAAATTACAACATTCTTATTAAATGTTCTCATTAAATCAACATTCCCTTGGTTGTCTTGGAGAATTTAAGGAAAAAACAAAGTGGTAAACACAGTAAATCAGAGGAAATACAACAAAATCAAGTTTTAAGTAGTCTTAATATCTGTTTTGCAACATGTATAACAGCCAGTGCGAAACTCATCTTCTTTATTTCTTCTTTATTTGTAATTTATTTCTTTATTGAAAAAATTGATATGTTTGAAACTGAGAAGTGAACAAGTATTTGAAATGTGAACTGTATGCTGAAGAAAATTCCTTTAAAATTTATATCAGCAATCTATTTCAGTTTTTATGAAACAATTGTTATAATATAGGATAAAATAGTTATTATAGTAATAATCATAATTGTTATTATTATGATTATTTGTATTTCTCAGGATCAAAAGACCCCTTTGCTTGATATTTTGTTTTTATTATTTATTCATGATTAACGTGTCTCCTGACTTTCTATCTTTATGGCATTCAGGACAGCTTAAATAATTAATGCAAATTCCAAAGATTAAGAATAAAAACAGTACAGTAAAATTCAAAGCAGTATTAGTAAATCCAATTCAATTGTCTACTGTCAAAAATTGCTTCTATAGAGATTTATTCTAGAGTAGGTTTAAATGAGTTCAGTGGAGCTTACTAACTGAGTAGAATAGAACTGCACCCAAAAGAATTAAAGGACCACATGTGATATTCCAGATTTTTTCTTTCTTTTAATCCCTTGCATCAGGGCAGAGTTGGGGCAATTGAATAGAGCTGAGCATTTACTGGCTGGGTGCTCTTCCTGACGCCTTTGCGGAGTTCATAGCAGATATTTTCTCTTTGCGCCCAGAGAGAGAAATATCTCCTACTATGTACAATCAAACTCACAGCCTCCTGATTGAGAGTGAGAGAGTTCCACCTCCAGACTGCAATGCCACTCACTTGACATTCCTGAATTAAACCACAGTTTCTGTGCTCAATTGCAGGAGTTCCCAACCTTTCCAGCCTGGCATCCCAGCCTGATATGGGGCGGGGCTGTGTGAGTGGCAGACGCACACCACTCCATTTGTGCGAGTGGTGCGTGCCCTCCACTCATGCCAATGGTGCTTCAGGCAGAAGCAGAGGGTGCTTGCATATGTGCAGGAAACTCCACTTGTGCGAGCAGCAGGCACTTGCGCTCGTGGGGGTGCAGCTTTGTGCACCAGCACAGACACCCTCCTCTTGTGTGAGTGAAGCTTTGCATGCACGTGCGTGTTTGTTCACCACTGACATGAGTGGAGTGGAGCTTTCTCCCGCAGCCCGGTTTTGAACAGCTGCTGCCCGGGGTTTGGAGACCCCCGCTCTATTGTGTGTTATGCAAGTAGACATCTGCTTGCACATTGTGGCTTCTTTTTACTTTGCTTTCTCCTCTCCTTCCAAAATCTGCTTTAAGGTGGTCCCTCATTCAGTTGAAGGAATCATGCAGCCTAGCACAAAGACAACTAATTTTCACTTTGTTGTTTCTAAAAATATCTCTAAGTGAAATAGAACTATAATTTTCATTGCCTAAAGTAAGCAGTTCTGTCACGTCTTTTCCTCCCTAATTCATAAATTAAGGGGCTTCACCTAGCCCTTTTCTGCTAATCTCAATAAAGCTGATCAGAGTACTATTTGGATAGGAGACCACCAGGAAATCTGAGGATTGAAAATTAGGGAAGCCGGAAAAAAGTAGTAGTAACAAACTATGTCTATGTTGCTGATAAGAAATGTACATGTATAAGCCCATTAGGTATCAAGACCAACCCAAGGAAATTCTTAGTGTTCCTATCTTAATTTAATTCAGATTACAAATCTCTGTTTCCCTTGCAGACCTAAATATCCTCAAATTACTTGTGAAATTCAGCCTTAATATAATTCCATTATTAGTTGAAGGTTAATAATTTCATTTATGATCGGTTGTAAATTTTTATTTTAAAATCATTGAGATGCCATTGCAGTTTGTTTCCATAAATATACTTTTGCCAGTCAGTTTGGAGCCTGTTTCATTCTTGGAAAAATTTAATCAAAATGCTTTGCTTGTTGTTGTTTGTACTAGCAAATATAAGTTTTATACGGACCATGGGAATTTCATGTGGTAATAGAAACATTTCATATTTTAGATAAATTGAACAGTTTTGTAATCTGAGAGTAGGGTAGTTGTATATATTGTTTGGGTTCTTGGAAGTGTTAGAATTATGTGTCTCTGGCATGTTTAATTTAATTTATAGCACATTGCCAAGAGATTCACACTAGCAGTTTATTCTGTTTATACAGTGGATTTGCAACAAGAAATTACAACTTAGATATTCAGTCTATGGTGCCAAAACAACCCCCAAGAATCTGGCAGTAATTTTTCCAACTAACTGATTAAAAGGTATAAGCTTTTGTGAGTTGCAGCTAACTTCATCACATATACAGAGTGACTAGACTGATGTAGGAGGGGAGATGGGGGCAAGAAAAGGCAAGAAGAAAAAGGTGTGAAGGAAAGATCAGGGAAGAGAGGTTGGTTGTGTAGAAACAGGCTATATATGTGACGCATGTTACAAGCACCTTGCTGGTTAATGATTTTAATATGTGAAAAACCCATTGTATTTGTTGAGAACCTGAGACCTTCTGAGATTGCCTGAAACCATAATGTATGACAGTTCAACAACTGCTTACTTAATGGTGCTGTTAAAGTCCAGCTAAAACAGTAATTTCAAAGTGTTCTGAAAGGTTAAAATGCTTTGATATTATTTCAGTCTTGCTTGATTGGTGATGTCAGTCTTGTGTCCATTCTGTGCAAAGTTTGTTCTATTTCTCCTATGTAGAATCCATATAGGCATTGCTGCAGATGATGACTTCTAATCTTGTGGGTACACTAATTGTGGTTTGTCGTGGGACTGTTTGGTGTAGATTTGGGGGCACAGTAGACATGTAAGGTTTTTGGAGAGGGAGAACAGATCTTATGGTGAGAAATAGCTGAGTTAACTTTTAATTAGATAACCTGAGACAGAGGTGTCAAACTTGTGGCCCATGCGTAACACTCTGGCTGCACCCACACCCGGTTTAGAAGGGGAAAAAGTCACGATATGTCATGTGACAATGTGATGACACGAGTTTAACACCCTTGCCCTGAGATATTTTTGTGCAGAGTGATGGCAAGTACTAATGATAACTGAATGAATAAAGGATGAAATGTATGAGCAAAAATGCAGAATGAGTAAAAATGCAGTAAAGATAGAGTTGGAAGGCCATTGGGTCCCCAAGTGGTCCTCCTATTTCTATTTCCTTGTTTATGTTTTCTCTGTTGGGTTGTGTCAGATCAAGAATATCTCATTCTCTTATACTCTTTTCCACTCACTGAAAGTTACTGGAAAGGCAACTGAGGAATTTCCCGGAAGCACAATGTTTGGCAATATTTCTCTCCCAACAAATGCTGAGATAATTGAAGTCCTCACCAATACTATATCATGTCTTGATCAAAGATTTGCAATTTGTTTTTGGAAGCATTTTCTCCATAGTTTTATTGAAGTAAGTAAATATCAACAATAGCATTGTTCCTGCATCCTTCCATTCATTTTAATCCACTTTTTTAAAGCACAGTGAAATTAATTCATTCACAATTATATTTCCTCCTTTTATTGTTTCTGTTTCTTCTGAACAAATCTGCTACATTCCATTTTTGGGTGTCATTCCACCAAGTCTCCATAATACCTTTTAATATTTGCTTTTTTATATTGAAAAGTCATTTTAATCTTCTTTATTTTTCTATATTCTGGGTTTTGGTACTGTATATAGACAGTAGTTTTAATTCCACCTGATCACGTTTTCCCATATTTCAGTGAAATATATGTTTGCGATCCTTGTCCATCACTGTACAGGTAGTCCTTGAGTTACAACCAGAATAGAACCTTTTCCATTATGGTTGTGAATCATAATGGTTGTAAAACAAGTAAGTTAGATGACCAGCCCAATTTTATGATGTTTTTTTGTGGCAGTTGTTAAAGCCAGTGTGGTGGTTGTAAGTATGAACCCATTGTTTGCTATTGGCCAGATTTTTCTGAAAACTAGAAATAACTGCTGGTTTTCTGCAAAACCATTATAAATAATGTCACTTGACATTGCAAGTGGCCATAAATGCAGCGATAATTGAGTGCTTGAAATCTGGACACATGAATTCAGGCTGGGGCTTTCCCATTGGAACTTCAGATCTATGGTTATAAGTCCTCCTTTTCAGGTAATTTGTAACTTTGAACAGTTGCTAAATAATCAGTCATAAGTTAAGGACTACCTCTAAAGGAAATAAGACAGGAGGAGAACAGCAGTCAGATAATAGGACCAAGAAATTAATGTGACCAAATATCTTGGACAAGCCCTTCCACTGTTCCCAGAAGATAACATGAGGGAGGAAGAAGCAAATTAAATCTTGCAACCTATATAGCTTTGTAGAGCTATAGAGCTGAAGAAGCTTCTTGGATGAGAAGCTAAACATCTTCAAAGAAAAACCAGAAAGCCCAGTTGGCTTTTGAATAAACACCTTTGGGACTATGTAGCTTTGATTTCTTAGTCTTGTCTACCTTATTGGGCTGACAATCATTCAGATCCAGAAACCAAATCTCCTAATTCATATAATTCATATAATTCAAGTTGTGTTCTTCCAGTCCAAAAGAAGTATATCTTTTAAAATAAGTATAAGCTGGGAAAATTTGTCTCATAACACAATAGAAAAAATTAGATGAAGATCCTACAGTTTCAAAGGTGGATGCTGGTTACATAGAGAGATAAGGTCTTGAAATAATGGATAGCTTAGTAAGAAATATTAAAAAACCTGAGAAGATAAAAAGAGTTTGTAACTTAGCTTGATTCCTGGAGAACACTTCACAATAGTAGAGGTTCTGGTATAAGTAGAAACTTCTGAAGTCTTCGTGGGTCAAAGAGCAATCAGGTTTGGCTAAGCTCCAGAGGATTTTAGAATTTAAGTGGCTGAGAAATAAGTGCTTATAACCATTAGTATGAATGGAGCAATCTGTGTTAGCCAGCGAAGATTTATGGGACTGAGTGATATGCAGTTTAATAGTCATTTGGGGGAGAACAGAAATTATACCAAATGTACACAATTTCCTAGCCCACCAGCTTACTTTGTCCTTTCCAAAAAGACAATAAGCTGCCAGATAAATTGACGTAGTCACAAAACGTCTGTTTACGTCTGTCTAAGGCTGAGGAATATAGCTATGTGAGTAAATGGTTGAAGTTGCTGAAGTTTTCCCCACAAACCCTTCCTCCCAAAGTTGCTGGAGCAATTGATAGTACTCTGATTTAAAAACCACACTTAATTGCTCTCTGCTTCTTCACCAAGGCACTTTAGAATATTAGCTAGCACCAAAAAGTAATTCTAAAAATTCTGTTCACCCTTTTCATGGACAAAGTCTGTAAATCAACATTAAAATATTTTACATAGGCTGGAATTTTACGTCAGCAGATAACCCAATTAATATATTTTTGTATGTCTTTGTCTGATGTGCCTCTTTTTCATAAAAGAATGTAGTGTTCTCTATTACTTATTTATATGACAGAATGTTTTAGACCAGTGGTGTCAAATTTGATTTCATTGAGGGCCGCATTAGGGTTGTGTTTGATCTCAGGGGGCCATGGTGGGCATGGCCAGGGTGGGCGTGGCCAGCTTGAGGTCACTCGTGTCGGAGGCACCTGTGGTGGCCTGAGCGCTCTGCCAGGGAAAGTGGGCCCCCTGAGCTCTGTTTTCAGCTGTATGGCCTCCTGCAACTCTCTAGCAGCGAAAACAGAGCTTGAGAGGGCCGCTTGCAGCCCTCACAAGCTCCATTTGTGGCTGCAACAGCCTCTTGCAATCCTCTGTCACTAAAAATGAAGCTCGGGTAGGCTGCACACAGTCCCCCGGGCCCCATTTTTGATCGTGACAGCCTCCTGCAACCCTCCCCAGACTCCATTTTTGCTGGCAGAGGCACCATGGGCTGTTCCTTCACTGTTTCCAGGGAAGTCCCATGGGCCAGATCTAAGCACCCCGTGGACCAGATCTGGCCCGCGGGCCTTGAGTTTGACACCCCTGTTTTAGACTATACACGAAACTTGCTGGAACATGTAGTAGAGTGAGAACAATTAATCAATGGAACAGCTTGCCTCCCAGAGTTGTGGGTGCTCCATTGCTGGAGGTTTTCAAGAAAAGATTGGACAACCATTTGTCTAGGACACAATAAGGTCTCCTGCCTTGGGCAGGGGGTTGGACTAGAACAGGAGTGTCCAACTCAAGGCCCACAGGGTGGATCCAGCCCGTGGGGTGCTTAGAACTGGCCAATGGAGCCACCCTGGAAACAACGAAGAACCAGCCCATGGTGCCTCTCCCAATGAAAGTGGAGCTTGGCAGGGTTGCATGTGGCCTTCCCAGGATTTGTTTTCGGTCTCAACGGCCTCCTGCAGCCCTCTGACAGCAAACACAAAGCTTGTGGAACTCCATTTTTGCTGGAAGAGTTTTGCTGCAGGAGGCTGTTGTGGTTGAAAACGGAGCCCTGACCAGTGGTGCTGAGCTGGCCATGCCCATCCCCGGCCCACTGAGGTCAAATACAACCCTGATGTGGCTCTCAATTAAATTTGAGTTTGACACCACTGGACTAGAAGACTTCCAAGGTCTTTTCCAGGCCTACGATTCTAATTTTTATACATTTAAACAAGGCGAAGAGACAGAAAAAAAGATTCTAGTAAAATAAACACAAAATAAACTCACAAAGTAAGTCATATGGCTGTGGCTAATTTATAAGTTTGTTGTGGCTACTTGAAACCCCATTGGGATTCCTCTAAAGATGAAACATGTCAAACATGGTATTATCTGAGCATTGTGTTGTGTGTTTGTGTGTATGTACTGTATGTGTATACACACATATACATAGATATATACATACATACCTACATACCTACATATGTACACACACACACACAAACATCTTTGAATGCAGTGTATGCAGTATGTAAAGAGCCAGTATGGCATAGTAGTTAAGGCACCCGGTTAGGAATTATGATTTCTATCTCACTTTAGACACAAAACCAGCTGGTTGATCAAAAGAAGGAAATAGTAAACCACTTCTGAAATCTTGTCTCCAAATTTTGTAAGGATTAGTCCTAGCAGTCACCAGGAGTCAGTATGGATTTGAAGGCACACAACAAGGTGCAGTGTGTAAGGATATTTAGCTCCATTCCTCAACTGTTGTATATGGGTGCTTGCTTTGCATTAGGGAACAAGTCTGATTATCAATTTACTGGATTATTTCTATTATAGCCAGTTCTGTTTATCTTCTTACCAAAAACTTAGACCTGGCATGTCCTGCCTGTGGCCTGCAGGCCAAATGCAGCCCTGGACAGCTTGTAGGCAGCTAATGTGGCCTACAAGATCGTTAAAAAAATCAATAAATTAAAGGATATTCTAATGGTCATTCTTTGCAGATGTTTAGAAAGTGATCATTCTGTGCTGATAAAAGCTAGGAACTAGACAAAATATTTGCTATCTTGAGCAAAATGTGTAGGGAAAAAAATTAAATGGAATAATAAATGCAGTTGCGACCTCACGAAGTTCCTCTGTGCTTACACTTTCTACCATGTAAGCTGTGTCTGAAGAAAGTTTCCTTTTTAAGAGAGCAGCATAAACAGTTGTAAGGAAACATTGAGAGCACCTGTTTATCTTAACTGGGCAGTGAACAGATACAGAAAAAGGCTACCGCTTCGGTCACTCTTGTATAAATATACAATAGCAGGAATTGCTTCACAGGAACATGAATGTTTAGCAATGATTTAATGCAGTTCTGTATAGGATTACTGAAGTGAGATTATAATATATAGAGAGATGGAAATATTTGATGATACCACTGTGGAGGAATGTTTGGTAGATAAAATAACAAACACAGCTAGTCCTCGACTTAACAACAGTTCATTTAGTGACCGCTTAAAGTTACAACGGCACTGAAAAAATGACTTATAACCACTTTTCACATTTATCACCATTGCAGCATCCCCATGGTCACGTGATTCACAGTCTGATGCTTGACAGCTGTCTCACATTTATGACGGCTGCAGTGTCCCGGAGTCATGTGATCTCCTTTTGCAACCTTCTGACAAGCAGAGTCAAATAGGGAAACCAGATTCAGTTAACAATTGTGTAACTAATTTAAGAACTGCGTTGATTCACTTAAAAACATAAATTTGGGGACTCAATTGTGGTCATAAGTCAAGGACTACCTGTATTGTCAGGGGGAAAAAACAGCACGTACACTGATTGGTAACTGGAAACTTCTTATGGACATTTTGCATAAAGATGAAAAAAATGAACTTGTGTCATAGCTTTGATTATTACATAGGATAGATTATAGTAAGAAGAATGTCCCTTTAGAGCAGAGGTCTCCAAACTTGGTAACTTTTAAGACTTGTGGAGTTCAACTCCCTACGCTGGCTGGAGAATTCTGGGAATCGAAGTCCACAAGTTTTAAAGTTGCCAAGTTTGGGGACCCCTGCTTTAGAGAAACGGGTGAAAATATGTTTTGTTTATAACTTCTGAGAAGAATATTGGAAGCCACTTTTTCATATCTTTTTTCCCCCTCTTTTCTATTTGTATTTATTTTTCTTTAACTTTTCTTTTCTTGCACTTTATGCTTTCTATTTGACTTATTCCTTTTCCTTTTTTCTCTTATTCTACACTAGTTTGTCCCAGTTTTTATCTTCTCTTTTTGAAAGTTTTAGTAAAAATGATGTAGAATAAATTAAAGAAGGAATGATGCAATGCAGGAATAGCCATATGTTAGTGTAGGTTAGTGTAAATATGATGCTACTGTTTTTGAAGAGATGCTATAAAACTTGGGTAGGGTAATTACACTGATGGAGGCAGATTCTCTGCCAACTTTTCAGTTTATTCTACTTTCTATGGTTTCTTTTCTGTCATTCCTTCATAGTTGCTGTTCTGAATAGCATAGCATAGCATAGCATAGCATAGCATAGCATAGCATAGCATAGCATAGCATAGCATAGCATAGCATAGCATAGCACAGAACAGAACAGAACAGAACAGAACAGAACAGAACAGAACAGAATAGAATAGAATAGAATAGAATAGAACAGAACAGAACAGAACAGAACAGAACAGAACAGAATAGTTTATTGGCCAAGTGTGATTGGACACACAAGGAATTTATCTTGGTATAAATACTCTCAGTATACATAAAGAAAAGGTACATTTATTAAGAATCAAGAATCATAATGTACAACACTTAATGATAGTCATAGGGTACAATCAACAATCAAATCATGCTAGGAAACAGTCAATATAAATCGTAAGGATACAAGTGGCAAAGTTACAGTCCTACAATCACAAGTGGGAGGGGATGGGTGATGAGGAGTGATGAGAAGATTAACAGTAATAGTGGTGTACACTTTATAAATAGTTGAACAGTGTTGAGGGAATTCTTTGTTTAGCAGAGTGATGGCTTTCGGGGGGAAATGTCCTTGTGTCTAGTTGTTCTGGTGTGCAGTGCTCTATAGCGTCGTTTTGAGGGAAGGAGTTGAAACAGTTTATGTCCGGGATGTGAGGGGTCTGTAAATATTTTCACAGCCTTCTTTTTGACTCGTGCAGTATACAGGTCCTCGATTGAAGGCAGGTGGGTAGTAATTGTTTTTTCTGCAGTCCTAATTATCCTCTGGAGTCTATGTCTGTCTTGTTGGGTTGCAGAACCAAACCAGACAGTTATAGAGGTGCAGATGACAGACTCAATCATTCCTCTGTAGAACTGTATCAGCAGCTCCTTAGGCAGTTTAAGCTTTCTGAGTTGGTGCAGAAAGAACATTCTTTGTTGTGCTTTTTTGATGATGTTTATGATGTTAGGTGTCCTTTTTACATCATGTGATATAGTAGAACCTAGAAATTTGAAGGTCTCTACTGTTGATACTGTGTTGTCTAGTATTGTAAGAGGTGGTATCATACACTTCTTTAAGAATTTAGATTAATTCAAGATTAATTACAAATGTAGGTTAATTAATTAGACACACCAGTTACAATTATTCCAAAGAGGGTAGTGGAACTCAACTTGAGATGGATTCTGGAGCAGCAAGATTTTAGTTTCAGCAAAACATATTGCTAAATTACTATGACAAATGTGTATGTTAATACAATAGTGCACATTCAACATCAAAGAAAGGAAGAGCAATGGACAGGCAAGTGAGAAGCATAAGACTGCCTCAGGAATTAGTAAAGCCCATTTATTTTCATACAGCACATACATTTTCATTAAAAAAAAAATCAAAGCTGTGCATTGTATAGCAACAGAGTATGAACTATGGTACCAGATTGTGCTACCATCTTGAATTAGGTTCAGCAGTGTATGAACAAAATACTCAGCTATGAATAACTACATTTGCTATGTCAAATAGCATATGATATTAAATTGTTACTTTTTTATTAATGTGATTGACAATGTAATCTAAATTATTTAAACGTACACATCCAATTTTTGTCATTGCTTTACCTGGTGTCACCATAATTGAACAAGGAGAGATTTAACCTGGAAATAAGGAGAAACTTTCGGACAGTGAGAACAATCAACCAATGGAACAGCTTGCCCTCGGAAGTTGGGCATTGGTAGAAGTTACCGTGAAGGCTCTTTCTATCTATGCTGCAAGAGAGCCCAGGATGGGTTGACTCCTTCCTATGATGTCATTTAGCTGAGTCTGTACTAAGATATAAAAGCCAGCCCCCGGGAGAGACCACAGCTTTGGCGAAGATATTTGACAGACTGAAAGGTGTCTCTGAAAGCACAAAATGAATATTGTAATACATCTTACCCTCTCCGGACGAATCAAGGGTGGGGCTGGGCTCTCTTGCAGCATAGATAGAAAGGGCGTTCACAGTAACTTCTACCAACGCCCATTCCCCTCCATGCTGCATCGAGAGCCCAGGATGGGACATACCAATGCTTGCATGTCCACGGGCAGGTCCTCGTCCGGCTCATCACACCGACTGTGGAACCACTTGTTGAAGCACCCGTCTGCCGAAGGCTGCAGTCGCCGAGGCAAGGATGTCCACATGGCCGCATGACAGATCTCCTCCAAGGATGCTTGGGTCGCCCAGGCAGCAGAAGTGGCCGCGCTTCTGGTAGAGTGTGCTGTCAGACCTCAGGGAACCGGAAGGGCCGCAGCTTTGTAGGCCTGCTCAATGCAAGACCAGACCCACCTGCTAATAGTAGGAGAAGAAGCCTTGTGCCCCAAGTGAGAAGGGAAAAAGGAAACAAACATGGCTTCCGACTTCCTGAAGGAGGAAATGCACTTAATGTATATTCTAAGAGCCCTTCTTACGTCTAGCGTGTGCCACTGCAGCTCTAAGTCATGGTGCGGGAGAGGACAGAAGTCAGGCAACACAATGTCCTGGGACCTGTGAAACCAGGTGTTAACCTTCAGAATAAATGAGGGGTCCAGACGGAGAACAACCCTATCATCGTGAAAGGAACAAAGGTCCTGTCAAATGGAAAGAGCAGCAAGCTCGGAAATCTTCCTGGCAGAAGTGATGGAAATGAGGAACACTACCTTCAGGGTCAGGAAATGGAGAGACACTGTTCTAAGGGGTTCAAAGGCGGGCTTTGTAAGGGCATTAAGGACCATATGAAGGTCCCAGGAAGGATACCTGTGAACCACCGGTGGGTGGAGGTTGGAAGCCCCTTTCATAAACCTCCTGACTGAAGGGTGATGGGATAAGGAAGGAAGTGAACCCCATAAAAGAACCGAGGAGAGGGCCGCAACCTGCCTGCGTAAGGTGTTGGGGGCCAAACCTTTCTCCAGCCCACACTGAAGGAAGCTAAGAACTTCTGCCAACTGGGCTGAAGCAGGAGAAAGACCCCCCCTGAGGCACCATCGGGAAAAAGCCTTCCAGGTGGCATCATAGATGCGCCTTGTAGAAGATTTGTGAGACGCCAGGATAGTGAGGATGACCCTTTCTGGAAGATCAGCCTCCTCTAACCACTGCCGCTCAAGTGCCACACGGTCAGCTTGAACCACTGGGGCTCTGGGTGGAGCAGGGGCCCCTGGTGAAGGGAGATTAAATTAGGAGAAGCCACAGATAGGTTGACCAGGTCCGCAAACCAGGGCCTCCTTGGCCAATAGGGTGCCAGGAGGAGCTCCGCACGTTCTTCCAACCTCTTCCGAATTACTGCCGGAATGATGGGAAGCGGGGGAAAGGCATAGAGGAGACCCTTGGGCATCTGCACCGAAGAGCATTGGTCCCCTCCGCTCCCTGGCAAGGAAACCTGGTGAAGAATCTGGTGACTTGGGCATTTTGAGGAGTGGAGAAAAGATCCACCTCTGGTGTTCCGAATCTGAGGGAAAGCTCCCTGCATAGAGATGGAGGAATGGACCATTCTGCCTGGTCGACTAGGCTCCTGCTGAGCCAGTCGGCCTGGGAGTTGTCGACCCCAGAGATGTGGTCCGCCGAGATCGACAACAGGTGTTTCTCTGCCCATAACCCCAACCGTAGAGCCTCTCTCATGAGGGCTTTGGACCTCGTCCCCCCTTGCCGGTTGACATGAGCCTTTGTGGCCATGTTGTCCATAAGGACTAGAACATGAGAGCCGGTCACTGAGTGCCTGAAATGCTTGAGAGCCCAAAAAATGGCTCTGAGCTCTAGCCAATTTATGGGAAGGGTCTGCTCTGACCTGGACCAAATGGCCCTGCATATGGGAACCCCAACCCGGAGGCTGGCATTGGTGGTTATCACTCGCCTGTCTGGGTCCCTGAACAGGAGTCCCCTCCAGATTGACAGGGAACGCCACCAATTGAGAGATCTCTGGATTTGCGGTGGGAGCGGGACCCTGATGGATGTGTGGCTGGTTCCTGCTCGTTGATAGGGAAGCAGGAACCATTGGAGCGGTCAGGAGTGGAGCCGAGCCCACGGGACAATGCCAATACAGGAGACCATCTTCCCCAGAAGTTTGGACAGCAGCAACAGGGGGACAGTTTGATGTTGCTGGGTCTGGCTGATGATCTCTGCAAGGCTCTTTCCACGAGCTGGGGACAGGAAAACCTGGCACGACGTGGTATCAACGACTGCTCCCAAGTGTTGCAATTTGGTGTGGGAGAGAGTTGTCTCTTTTTGGTGTTGATGGAAAATCTGTGGCTCTGGAGATATGACAGGGTAATTTGCAGATCCCGATGAGCCGCATGGATGGAAGAGGACAGAATCAAAATGTTGTCCAAGTAGCATTGGATCCTCACTGGAACAGAACGCAGAGATGCCACCAATGCTGCCAGAACCTTTGTGAAGACCCTTGGAGAGGCCGAAGGGAAGTGCTCGATACTGGTAATGGGTATTCTGATAACAGAAACGGAGAAACTGGCGATGATGAGGCTAAATTGGGATGTGGAGGTAAGCCTCCGTGAGATCAATGGAAGAGAGGAGGTTGCCCTCCTGAACGCTCTCTAAAATAGAATGCAGAGTCTGCATTTAAATCACCTGTATTTTACAACTTGGTTGAGAAATTTTAGATCAAGGATGGTTCGCCACCCCCTCCCCCCCGAAAGGGCCGTTTACCAGTAGAAGGTTGTTGCCTGCCAGATGTTTCCGCCCGTTGGTCTTGGCGTTGGGAGTATGGCCTTTGAGAGTGGGGGAAGCGAGATGAGGTCTCCACTCGAAAGGCAGGAGGGTGATAAGGAGCAGGGCGATAGTCGGCTTTCTTCCCAGAGGAAGAGAGAATTTTACGTTTATCTCTGGTTTCGATAAGGTTCCACAGCATCGCCAAAAAGCTTATCGCTTGCGAATGGAACTGAAGTCAGCTTCCATTTTCAGCATGACTCCGCCTGCCAATTTCAGAGCCATAAAAATCTTCTTGCTGCTACTGATGATGCCATGGCCTTGGATGCAAATTTGGTGGAATTGAGAGTAGCATTTGCAGTGAATTCCGCCGCTGTGATAATCTTATTAAGGTCTTGGTGAGACCGAAGGTCAGAAGCAGACAATCTATTCTGGAGTTGGCGCAGCCACTGTATGGATGCCCTCGTGAAAAAGGATGCTGCTGTTGAAGCCTGAACAGCCCATGCAGCGGCCTGGTGATTGTGCTTGAACATTTATCATCTGGTTTCAGGATATCTTCTGGCTCTGTGGGAGTGCCAGAAGATGAGAATGAGGCCAGAACCGGAATGTCAACAGAAGGCACTGCCAGGGCATTGTCCAGAGCTGCGCTGACATTGTAGAAACGCTTATCTAGAGAAGATGGGCGAGGACCTGCCGAAGGGGAAGCGCACTGTTCCTTGACCATGGGAGAAGGCAAAACCTCTGCATGCACTACAGGCTTGGAGAAGAGCGAATCCCCTTGGCTAGAGGAATTTCCTTGTGGCTCAGGAGCCACTTCCTCTGGTGACAGCTTGGCAGTGACCAAGGCCTTGCTGAGTAATGGCCTGAAGAGAGTAGGTTTGAAGACCAATGCAGAGGATGTCTGCTCTGGGCGAGAATCCTCTTCCTCTGAAAGATTTTGGTCAAAAATCTCACCCTCTTCACACTCTGAATGAGAAGAGTAACTGTGTTCAGATGGTGAAGGCCTTCCTTCCTCATCAACCTCCTCCCATTCTGGTAGAGAAGAATGGACCCTGAGGTCCTGGGGCCTGTGTAAATCAGGATGATGAGGCAAGGAACTTATAGATTGAGAAGGGAGAAGGGCCTGAACCCTTTCCAGAGGTTGAAGAATTTGCTTGAAGCCTTCAGCCAATCCCTGCCTAATGGCTGCTGAGACTACATCTTGGATATCCCTTGGTCTATGCTCAAAGGTAGAGGCAGAAGGCAGAAGGCCGGCTGCTGTGGGAGTGAAGGTGGCTTCAGGCCTAGATTGAGGAGAGGTTCGAGGCCTGGAGGGAGGGGAGGAGCATAGGGCCCAGAAGCCTGTTGGAAATAAGGCCCAGATCTGTTGAGATCCTGATGATCTGACTGTACAGCAAGAACCTCCGGAGACCAGGATGGAGGATGGAAAGGCTCATAGATAACTTCCTCCCCTGGGAGGGCTTGGTTGGGGCCCACGGGTATCACCTGAAACATGCTTTAGTTGCACTCCTTTTGTTGAATAGTTCTGTTGAATTGCCTCTCTAGAGCTGCATGTCTGCGCTTCTCTGCCCTCAACTCAGTCTGAGTTGCCTTCTTAGGGGCTAGAGCCTTAGCTCTGATTTTAGCAGGCACCTCCCTCTGGACTGATTGGGTGCATTGCCTACGTCTTTTTCTCTTATTGGGCTTAAGAGACTGTTCCACTGGGGGAAAGCTCTGCCTGAGCCTTATCTTGCTCCATTTGTAGAATAAAAGCTCTTGCGTTAGAAAGAAGCTGTTTATAATTTTTGTGAAGCCCTTAGGGCAGGGTCCACCCGTCCGCCAGGGTATAAAATGGCCCCCAGGCTTACAAAATGGCCACTCGTGGTGGAAGGCTTCAATCCAAGATGGCTGCTGACTAGGGAAACAGGCTCTGAAATCGAAGAATTGCTCCTTAGGCCATAAAGAGCCCCGAGCGAAGTCAGCAAAGGAAAACGCAGCCACTGGCCACACGATCAGCTGGCTTGCACTCTTATCGGTTTGCCGATCGTTTTTTACGATTGCTCAAAACTGCAGGTGTGGGGGAGGTCCACAGACGCTGCCCAGCTTGCCTGTACAGAGCTCTGGTAATGCTGCTCCCAATGTTGCAGGAGAGAGAGCCCTGCTCTCCTGGAAGCGCAGCTGCCCAGATTCCTGGGAGCTGCTTGAAGCGAGGAAAAAGTACTGAAGAGAACTGCTGAGAACTGCTGAGTGTTATCTAACAGAAGCTTTCAGAGACACAGCTACTGACTGAAAGGAGCTGAGTCAAAAGCTGGGGTCTCTCCCGGGGGCTGGCTTTTATATCTTAGTACAGACTCAGCTATGACATTATAGGGAGGAGTCAACCCATCCTGGGCTCTTGATGCAGCATGGAGGAGAATGTGGGAGTGCCATCACTTGAGACTTTCAAGAAGAGATTGGACTGCCATTTGTCAGAAATGGTGTAGGGTCTCCCGCTTAGGTGGGGGGTTGGACTAGATGACCTACAAGGTCCCTTCCAACTCTGATTATCTGTTTTTTTTAAAATCTGTTTTAATTCCCTCCAGCATAGCAAGAGTGTGCAGTGCAGTCCCAACACACTTGGGAGAGGTGATGGGCTGGGGAAGGCTGAGTTTACCTTGGATGATAGCCAAGGAGGAGGAAAGATGCCTGAGAGCTTAAATTGTTTTACGCATTACGTGGATGGTCCGTGCGATCATTTTTATTTTTAATTGTAAGAGAGATGCTATGGAAACAGGATCTGCTCTGCAAATGAGAGTGGCTGGTTGGAGGGAAAAAGTCTTTTGCAATAAATGGCACTTCATTGGATCACAGCTTTAACACTCATTTTTAAATAAAATGACTCTCGCTCCCTCATTAATTAACCCCTCCCTTTTTAAAAAAAGAAAGAGGGAGGAGGGAGAGAGAGAGAGTTACTGATAGCTATTCTCAAAGGCAAGGCTAATATTATTCTGTATCTTTTACAGATCTGGATTTTTTCTTCTTCTTTTTCAGCTCAATCAATGTTTAGAACTGCTAAAAGATGTCAGGGTAGAGAGGGCACCGCATTGCCGTTTCTTCCCCTTTCCAATTATACATTCATCCCCAAAAGTACAAAGCAAAAATACAATTGTTCTTTATGAATCGTAAACTAGGTTTTTTTGTCCTTAAATTGGCATTTTGAACTATGTTCACTTGTGGTGCAAAAGGGTAAAGAAAGAAGCCAAAGGATGGGGGGAAAAAATGAGTGATCTTTTGAATAGCCCAAGTTCAATCTTTAAAACAAAAAACTGATATATATATATATATATATATTTGCTCACTGATGTGCTCCACAGCCACTTACTTCTTATCCTGGAAAACTTGAAAGAGGAAGTAAAAGGTGACCCAAATCACAGTTCTTTCGACAGAAGAAATTCAGCTGTTTTGAACACTTACAATGAAAGGAAGTGGTTTCCCTAATTATATGAACTATGTGAAAGCTCTCAGAATAGCTTTTCCTCCCCAGGATTCTTTGCACTTTAGAAGTTTGCATAAAAGCTCACATGGAGACTTGGATGCAAAGTGTTTGATTCAATTTTATTAGGCAGAAGTGTACCTACATTCTTAATGTTCGGCTTAACAGTTGGTTAGATTTGGACCACAATCAGATTTAGATGATAGATTTCTGTCTCATGCCTTTTAAACATTTCAGCACTTTGCTTTATTTCCAAATGCCTCTTTGAAATGAGCTGTGGAGAGAGGGGCTTAAGCTCTTTGTCAGCTTTTCAGTAAAATTTCCCTCCTTTTGGCTTGATTTGATAATAGGGAATTCTGTGAAATAACATTTGTTATTTCCACAGCTCTTCAGAGAAGGAGAAAAATGAAATCTTATTTTTTTCCCCAGGGTAAAAAAAAACACCAACGACCTGTGATAAACTATACATTGTAGATTTGAACACGGCAATTTACTTATTTGAAAATGTTGAGATTCTTTTCATGAAGACACTACTAATTTATTGGTTCTTTTTTATTTATTCATAGACATTCTTTTTTCTGGACATGAAAAATACTTTGGGAAAGAACACCAAATGATCAAAACAGTCTTGAAAAATCATATTCTAAAGTAAAATAATAAAAACTACCATCCTGATTAAAACTGATGTATTCGTTGTATCCTTACTTTTTTATTTCCTCCATTTCTATTCTATCCATTTTTTCAAATTTCACACTAGCCGATCACATTGTCAGCTACATTTTTTTAAAGCTTCTGTAAGAATGGTCAGTAAAAATATTTTTTCTTCTTAAAACAATATTGATACGAGACTGTAGGAATATTATTTATTCTGCAAACCTCTTTCCATTTACCTGAATATGAAGCTCATTGGATTCAGTAGACTTTCCCAATGATCATGGAGAGGATTTCATTCTTCAAGTTTGACATCATTTTCTGTGCAATGACATCTTAGAGGATTTATGCAGCTATATGGAAATAGAAATAGTATGCGATATTCTGTTGTATTTCTCATGTTGCAGTTTAATTTTTCACATGGATTAAGTCAGTCTAAAGATACACACAATGGTGTTGATATATCTGAACATGTTATCAGAAATGTATGCAAGGTATAGAACAGAATGTGTTATGTATTTATATAGCTATCTGTAAAATATGACTCTTTACTCGGATTAACTTAAGATATAAATATATATTCAGTCGAATTCTGTGCCAAACGGAAAGTAGGGAAAACACTTCTACCTCTTCTCTCATCTTCTCTTCCTGATGGTTGCTGCTGGATATGATATCTGTAAGTTTTAGAAGTAATGGATATGCACGTGATTGTTTGTGGGAATGACCACGAGAGACAGGGCAAAGGGATACAATCAAGGGAACAGTCAACCAAAAGGAAGCTTAGCCCAAAGCAGAAATGTGGCTAGGGCAAGAGGCTCAGCAGAGACCTTCCCAAAGTTTTTTGGCTGTAAAGGGAAAGGGAGAACCAATTTGAGACTTGCATGATTCATGCTAGCTTTATGAGGTAGACTGGACAGAAAATGCAACCAGATCAGCTAATTCTACTTTATTGTAAAGTGACATTAATTTCACAAGTCTGATAGTATTCTCTCCAACAAGCCCTGTGATCATAAACCGTAGTATGTAACTACAAACAGATCTTAATTTACCTTAGAATATTTTGAGCAGTTTTAATACAATTTAAACCCCCACTACTTGAGCTCCCTATGCTTCTTAAAATTCCTTGCTAGTGAGAGTTTATCATTGTCAGGAATGATTGATTGACCCTTTATGCATGGATTGTCAAAAATAATTATTGTAAAATATTTGACAGGTAAATCCTCACCTGGTTTGCAGCCATGTTTCTTGATAGTTGCTGTTTGATAACAAAAAAATAATAATAATAATTCTGAGTCTCTTTGTCTGTGATACAAACTTTGCATTTTCTCATGTTTTACATAAATTATACTTGATTGTTAATATTGCATTACACTAAATATGTATTTAGTAATTATATTTTCCCATTATTATATTGCTACAAGTATTTCAATAAAATAAAAATATCAGATATAAAAATGTTGTAATAATGAATTGTTCTCTCCCTTGCTAATGAAGCCTGCAATTATTTTGCACATGACCATGTATTAAGGTCATGAATACATTGCATTGTGTCAAAGAATGAGAGGAAGCTACATTCACAGGATTAAGATAAATTGTACTCTTTTAGTATTTTACTAACAGAGAGGATCCTAATCAAAACTACAGCTAAAACCCACATACCACAGGATCTATAAGTCTCTACCAGAAATATAAATCTCAGGCCAAGGTATGTAGAATAGATCTAAATCATTGCACAATCCGTTTTCCACAGATCATGCAAATGCTGTAGTAAGCTGAATCAGTTGCATAATCAAACATTGATTTTTCAACATAACAATTCCCTTTTCGTAATCCTTCTGGGTAATTGTCTAATAAACAATTTGGTTTTAGGAAAAAACTATCATGTGATCTGCAACTTTTACACTACAAAAACATATGGACTACACAACTTGATCAGGGCAAAGCAATAGTCGCAATCTACATAGACTTCTGTAAAGCCTTTGATTCAGTGGTACACAACAAACTACTACTAAAACTAAAATCTTATGGTATCTCTGGACACCTGCATAACTGGATAGAAGCATTCCTGTCAAACCAATACTCAAATACAGCTCATCAGTCTGGAACCCACATTACTTATCTGATATTAACACAGTTGAGAAAGTCCAGAAATATTTCACAAGAAGAGTTCTCCACTCCTCTACTCATTGCAGAATACCTTATGCCACCAGACTCGAAATTCTAGACCTAGAAAATCTAGAACTACGCTGCCTTCGGTCCGATCTAAGTATAGTATATAAAATCATACATTGCAATGTCCTACCTGTCAATGAATACTTCAGCTTCAACCATAACAACACTAGAGCAAACAATAGATACAAACTCAAGGTTAATCGCACCAAACTTGATTGCAGGAAATACGACTTCAGCAACAGAGTGGTCAATGTCTGGAATACTCTACCTGACTCTGTGGTTTCTTCCCCAAAACCCCAAAAACTTTAACCTTAGACTGTCTACTATTGACCCCTTTCCTAAGAGGTCTGTAGGGGGCGTGCATAAGTGCACCAACGTGCCTACCGTCCCTGTCCTATTGTTTCTTTTATATATTTTTTATTTTTCTTATATGTATCCATGTATTCATAACTATGTTTTTACTTATACCTATTATCTTGTAAGCAATTGACAAATAAAAATAAATAAAAAATAAAAATAAATAAAATAAAAATAAATAAATACATTTCATACAGATGCAAGATCCCACTGTGTACCCTGTTTATATACAATACAGAGAAAATCTGTATATACTTAAACCCCCCTCCCCCCAGATGGTATTAGTGGTCTGTGTGTTTTTTTAAAGAACAAGTAATAGATTCCATGGTTGTAGATTAGATTGGGATTTAAAACAAAAAACAAAAATCCTTAAACATTGTCAAATTACTTTCAAATTACTGCTAAAGAAGTTCCGTGGTCATGTCTGCAAAATCATTTTGCAAAACCACTTTGCTTCATCAGATAGCTAATCTGGTTGACACCTCTGAACTAACATGGGATGGGCCTGCTTGATACTTGAGTAGGAGACCACCTGAAAATACTAGGGCTGTAGTTAGTCTGGGAATATGAAAACATCATGGAAGAAGGAATGAGCAAGCCCTTTCATTAACTGTTGTCAGAAAACAACATGGATTTGTCCATTAAGTCACCCTGAAGCATGTCTTGAAGGAAACATCTTTTTAGATACAAAAAAAGGGTGGTGGTGGATGACTGGGTGCTAGGATGTTGGACATAAACTAACAATTACTGTATGGGAATTACATGTTCCTTTGTTAGCGTGTGTCTAGTTGATCTGTATTATGCAATAAAAACTAAAGGAAGAAGTGCTTTTTGTAAAACATTGCAGGAGAACAGCTGTTGTGTGACAACTTTCCTGGGATTCTACTTTAGTAGAACTTTAAAATACTGTAGAACACTTGGGTGATTTTTCTTTAATCTGCCGGCAGTCGTTTCTAAACAATATTGCTGTTCCTATAATACTGAGGAGCCCTTGGTGCTCTCTGAGCTTGGTTGTTTGCCAATGGTCCATTACCCGATTAGGTAAGATCTTTGGTGCTGATGGGTGTGGGGTTTGCGACCTGTTCATACTGTATACAATAGCTTGCCCTGCTAGTGTTAGTGAAGTGTGGTTTTCTCCTTTGCTAATCCTTGAAGGCTATTGTTTTCTGATTGATTGGTTGTCAACTTGATTATGTGTCTCCTTGGTAGTTGTTTGATTAGAATATTGTTTTCTCCTTGGTTGTTTGTTTTCTATTAATCCCTGCTTCTCGGGGGATAGGCTACTGAAGAGGATGTGTTCTGGTTTTTTTTTTTTTTGTTTCCTTCTTAATTTTTTTATTGTCTCTTTTGAATGGTATATAAGTGTGGTTTATCTCTACATGTCTATTGGTGGCTGATGTGTCTGAATGCCAGATTGCCATGAATACTCTAGTGTTTTTGGATTTAGCTTGGTCTAGGATGCTCACAGTTGCCCAGTTTAAACTATGGTTAAGTCTGTCCATGTGCTGTGAGATTGAGGTGTTTTCATTGTGCCTTCCTACTGTGTTCATGGATGTGCTCTTGCTAGTGTTCTGCTTGATGGTCCTACATAGTAGCTGTTACCATCCTTACACTGTATGGTGTAGATAGCTACTGTTTTTTCTTCTTAGGCTATTTTGGTTTACTTAGGATATTTTGGAGGTTTTTAGTTGGTTTGCATGCTATAGTAATATCATGTGGTTGCAATAGTCTGTTGGTTGTGCGATGTTTCTGATGCATGATAGCACTATCGTTTTTATAGTTTGTGTTGGCTGTGCTGTAGTACATTGAACGGTCAGGCACTTTTTGATAAAGTTGAGAGGGTATCCATTTTGTTGGCAGCTGTTGTGTAGGCAGTCTGTTTCCTTTTTTTAATGTTCTGGGTTGGTACAATGTATTTGTGCTTGTCTGAGTTATGTTCTCACACAGCTCCTCTTGTGGGAGGTTGGGTTATTACTTTGGTAATGGAGCACTTGATTAATGTGGCTTTTATTATTCCTATAATAAGACATGGTAAATATTCTTGCCATGATAACACTAATGGACTCTCATGAAATAGTGATAAATATTAGTAATCATTTAGTGATGTTCTGCAATGCAGAATGCTACAGTAATTAGTTGATCTGATAGCAAATGGAATTTATTTTCTAGATATGATCTTGAGAATTAATCTCAGCCTGAAGAAAATGTGTTGTGACAAATAGATAAGCAAACATTAAAAATGAGAAATAAGAAAAATCCATAACTGGTCATATCTTTATTGGGGCCAACCAGTTAAGCTTTTGTTTGGTGGTTGGTCCCAGTGAAATTTTTATTCAGCTATGGATTTGGGATTTAAATTAAATATTTTCTTTGAATGTTCTTGAAATGGGATTAGAACAAACTGTTCTTTTGCCTTTGGAGGGAACTTGTGTCATTCATAACCTGCTGTGTTTGACAGAAAAAGGGATTTGCATCAAAGTAAGATTTTGAAGTAGTAACAAATGTTTTTATCAATGAATCAATTTCTTAAAAATGAATACATAAATAAAAACTTGACATTCCAAATATACTCAGCTCCTGACTCATTCAATTTTCTTTTTTGGAGCCTACTCGAAAATTAGTTTACTTGCAACAGGCACAGTGACCTTTGGACTCTTAGCTAAATATTTCTAACAATTTAACAAACAAAGTTTTCTCCAAACCATTCTAGGATTAGCCATTTCCTGTAAAACTCCCCCTAAGCATATCACTCTTCCTTTTTCCCTCCTGTCCTCAGGCTTTACTTCACATTAAAGCCATCCCATCTACAATGGATTCCTCCACTTTTATTGACAATGATAATGAGCAACAAAGATAAATATTTCTGTGTCTTAGAGAACCAGAAAGAGATAGCAAAACATGAGGTAGCAAAGTAGTTATGTAAAATAGCCTATCCTTGTTTGATTGTAACCAGTGATGGAAGTTATGTTTATGATTAACATAAGGGTGAGAGAGTTATCTGTCCTTATATTCATGGGAAATAGGTCAAGTGTAGAGATACTAACTTCTGAGAATGAACTTTCTGGTTGTTGTTGTTTTTCCTTTTTAAAAAGACATGTGAGGACATCCATTGGAAGAAAAACAGAGAATATCTTAGAAACCTAAAACTGTGATAAGCCTTATTTTCTTATTTGGCTACGATTCCAGGCTTTCTGTTTAACTGTTCTGGGATGAATGAGGAATCCATTCTTTGTTTCTTCAACCATAGTTACAAAAGACAGAAGAATGCAATTAAAATTATACCAGTCATTTAATGGGCTCTACACTTCCATGGGATCTCCAGGCCTTGATGACAAAATCAAGTTTTGAGGGCATTCCAGAAGACCAACAGGGTTGGGTCCAACCTCATCTCTGATGTTTAATTGATAAAATGGAGCCTATACCTTTGTTAACAATTTCTAAATTTGGGGTGCAATTGTTCTAGAACTACTAAATTAAAAAGCCACTGATTTGTGACATTGCTATTCTTTCTCAAAGGTGACTCTGATCACAGATACCTTTGAAAGATTGAAGACAATCTCTAATAAGCAGAGGTTTCTACCTTTTATCTTATCTTGAGCAAATAGTACGGATTGGTGAACTTGCAGTGTGCTGTACCTTCATTTTCAGTGGCTGTGATCACTAAAAAAAAGTGTTACCCAAGCTAGAAGCATTGTGTTTATCATTGCATTTATCTGTGTGATTCCTTTGCCTGAACATACGTCAGCATAAAAGCTGTTTTGTAAGCAAGCCTCCACTTTCTTCAACTGGCTGTCTTGTCAACATTTTTTTTGGTAGCCAGGAGCACATTTGAAAATATCGTACCTAATCATATATCTACATGTCTTCATTATTTATTACCTAATTATTTTTTAGATTTATATCCTAGCATTCCTCTAGGAAATTTGTGGCTTATATGGGAATCCCCTTCTGCTGTTATTAGATTGCTGCTCAGATGCTGAGCTTGTCAGCTATAAAGCTGACAGTCTGGGTTCGAGACCTGAGCATCTTATGACAGGGTGAGCTCCATTCCTGCCCCAGTTCTGCCCACTTAGCAGTTCAAAAGAATGCAAATGCAACTAGATTAATAGATACCACTTCGGTGGGAAGGTAACAGCATTCCGTGTGCCTTTGGCGTATTGTCATGCTGGCCACATGACAACGTAAAATGTCTTTGAACAACGCTGGCTCCCTTGGCCAAAGAAACAAGATGAGCATCATACCCTAGAGTCAGACACAGCTGGACGGGGGAAACCTTTATCTTTACTATATATGGTGATGCCTTAGGAGGAACCCAGGTTTCTCTGGTTAAAGATAGATGTGAATCTCGTTCAGGACATTTATTACCCAGGTCTCCATTCCAACTTTTGATTAATATCTTATACTTGGCCAGTCTTGGAAGTATGTTCAGAAACTTCAGATAATCCAGGATGCCACAGGAAAAGTTTCAGATAGCACATGTGCTCTATTTTAAACAAGTTAATGTAGTGTGTTTCTTTAAACTTGTATAGGATTTCAAACTAGGCTATATAAAAAAAAATCTCATTCTCCCATATAAATCCTTATGATTTATATTGACTGTTTCCTAGTATGATTTGATTGCTTATTGTACCCGATGACTATTATTAAGTGTTGTACCTTATGATTCTTGACTCTTGATGAAGGTATCTTTTCTTTTATGTACACTGAGAGCATTTGCACCAAGACAAATTCCTTGTGTGTCCAATCACACTTGGCCAATAAAGAATTCTATTCTATTCTATTCTATTCTATTCTATTCTATTCTATTCTATTCTATTCTATTCTATTCTATTCTATTCTATTCTATTCATCTTTCCAAACTTTTAGATCTTCATGAATGGCTCTTTCAGTAGTGATCCTACCACTACTGGAAACAACTTTTTAGTGGCTGCTTTTCCAAAGTGCCAAGGAATGTTGTGTACTTTCTAAATAAAAATAATTATTGTGTCAGCGAATATAAACATGTTTATTTTAGCAGGGTTTTGATAAGGGCGCTCTAAACCGGTTTCTCTGTCAAGGTGAGTTTTGATGAATTGTTAGATGTTATTTGTTTCCCTGTCTTAACATTTGTTTTTAAGCCATCAGTTCTTTTTTTGTATATTTGTTTTTAAAGATGCTTTAATTGCTTTAATTAGACAAATGTTAGTCTGTATAATCTGTAGGTTTAATGGTGATTTCTGAATTTCTGTTCTTGCTAGCTACCTTGAGCACAACTATTGATACAGATAATGATTCAGAGGTTTTGTGTTAATTATAGAATTATGTCATTTTGTATTCACATCTGGTGTTTTTGTTGCATTTTGAACAGGCAGAAATACTCAGCGTGTTGAGCCACAGAAATATCATTCAGTTTTATGGTGCCGTTATTGAACCCCCAAACTATGGCATAGTTACAGGTAAACTACAGATCTTCCTGCTTTTATGATATGTGGGTAATGTTTTTGAAGCTCTGGATTTTTTCAGTAGTTGGCTGAATACTTGTGTTGTTGTTTTTTAATAACCTTCCTTTCTTTTCAAGTTGAGTGCTACGTTAATATAATTTGGAAAAAAGAATTCCTTTACTCCTGCAAATATTTTTTAATTGTAATGTCTGTAGTGTTTTCTATGAAACCAAAACTGGCACATTGCAGGAATGGTATTTGCTTTGGTTAAACGGTACAGGCATTTTTGCAAATGGACAGAGAACAATATGTAGATTGTGCCTATGTAGTCTTCTGTCAAGATGGGACAAAATAAGAGTGATATAAGAAATAGTAATTTTGCCATTATATTTTACAAACAGAAAAACAAATCTTACAGGGTAGTTTTCAATTGGCTATGAGGCATACTTACAGAGCCAAGATGGATATAATCCCGACTCTTTTTCAGGGAGGGTAAAAATCTTGAGCCAATGTTACAAAAATCTAGGCCTATTAGCAGGGGTGGGATTCTACCAGTTTGCACCTATTTTCTAGAACCAATTGTTAATATTCTAAGCAGTTCGGAGAACCGGTTGTTAGAAGAAATTACTGGCCTAATCCTGTAAGGAAGTCAGGAAAGAAACATTCTGGTGTTGCTTACAGAAACTGCTTCTCTGTTAACCCTTATTACATTCTTGGCAGGACTAGACTTCCTGTCTCTGGAACTTCTCTGGAGTTTTTCCCCCCTCCTTTGCTGGTACTTTGCTTGTATGGAGTGACCATTCAAAGTTACAATGGCACTGAAAAAAGTGACTTATGACCATTTTTCACACTTACGATTGTTGCAGCATCCCCACAGTCATGAGAGGCCAGGTGTGATGACCCGTAGTCTCTCAAAATAACCCCAAACCCAAAACATATATTAAAGTCCGGTAAAGCCTTCAACTTAACTTCACTGTTTTATTAGGAACAGTTTAAAGTCACAAAAGTAAATAATGAGGCAAACAAACCACATTGATGAGAGTTCTGAAGCAAGCCAAGATAACTAATTATAAACTCCAGGAAAATAACCGAGAAAAGTCCATGGGAAGAACACCAGCAAAGATAAGCCTCTTTCAAGGTGAACACTAATTGACTTCAGCAATTCTAACTGCGCAGTTGCAAACTTATATACATAGCTCCCACCTGCAAGCCACGAGGAGGATCATGGTAATCTCCTCTTGAGTAGACCTAGCTTTTCCCTGATCCTCTCCTCCCTGTGTGACCTAGGATGAATAGGGGATGGGCCTGGATCCTCCTCTGACTGCTCAGCTGGCCTCTGCCCTTCCCCAGCGTCCTCCACCACCTCTGGAGCCACACTCCCACTCCCTGTTGGCTGTTCCTCCTCTTCCTCAGAGTCAGACTCCACCAGGGGTATGACACTATCCCCCTCCGCAGGGCCCCCTCCCCCAGGACCAGGCAGACGAGGACATTGAAGAAACCGAGCAGGAAAGTCCTGGACTAAACAAGGAGCATGAACATCAGTGGCATCGACCCAGGTGAAGTCCTCCGGTCCATAACCTTTCCATGCCACCAAATACTGAAATAGGCCCCGCAACTGGCGTGAATCTCGGATGCTCTCCACTTCGTATTCCTCCTCTCCCAGAGGGGCTACTTGGGCCGGCTGTGATGGAGTCGGTCTATGCGGACTGTCGGGTGAGGCAGGAACTAACAGGGAATGATGAAAAACAGGATGGATACGCATGGTCCGTGGCAGGGAGAGACGATAAGCCACAGGATTGATCACCGCCTCGACCGGAAAAGTTCCCAAGTAACGTTGATCAAGGTTTTTCGATGGTCGCATCGCTGGTAAATATCGAGTAGAGAGCCAAACCCGATCGCCGACCGCTAAAGGTGGAACATCATGACGATGTCGGTCTGCAAACCGTTTATAGTCTTCCTTGGCTCTCTAGTTGATTGCGGACCATGTGATGCACGGCTTTTAACTCCTACAAAAATGTATCCACTGCCGGAACTGGGGAATCAGACGGGGCTAAAGGGAAAAGTCGTGGAAGAAACCCATAGTTAGCAAAGAAAGGGGACACATGGGTGGATGCATGTTGAGCATTGTTATAAGCGAACTCCGCCACCGGCAGCACCTCCACCCGATTGTCTTGTTGAGTATTGCTGAAACAGCGGAGGTACCGCTCCAAAATAGCATTCACTCTCTCTGTCCACCCACCAGTTTCGGGGTGATGAGCAGACGACAGACACGCCTGAACCTGCAGTTTCACAAGTAGGGTCTGCCAGAAGCATGCCATAAATTGTACCCCCCGATCTGATACAATGCGGTCTGGTAACCTATGCAACCGGAAAACATGGGAGATAAACAATTGAGCCATTATCTTGGCCGATGGAAGACCCGCTCATGGAATAAAGTGGGCCATTTTAGTCAACATATCCACCACCACCAAAATGGTTGTGGCACCATTCGATGGTGGTAACTCAATGATGAAATCCAATGAAACTGCCCCCCACGGTCGATCTGGCATGGGCAAGGGCTGCAATAGACTGGGGGAGTGCACCAGGAGCATACTTGGCTTGGCGACTGATCCCACAGGATGCCACTTATCCCGACACATCATGTTTAAGTCTCGGCCACCAAAATGTCCTAGAGATGAGGTACAGTGCTTTGAACAACCCAAAGTGTCCTGCCGCCGGACTATCATGACATTGACATAGGATAAGGCCACAAAGAAGACCTCCAGGCACATAAATGCGATCACGGAACCACAACAGGTCTCCAATATACGCCCAAGGAGTCTCTTGTCTCCCATTCTCATCCAATTCTCAATGTCGAGCTGTCACAAATGGGTCCTGCCGCTGCACCTCCTGAATCCTCACTCAAAGGTCCACAGGTTCCTCGGTGGTTGCAAACCACTCCAACGGAATCACTGTCCGGGGCAAGATTTTATCCTCCCTTCGGGTATACTCGGGCTTCTGAGATAGGGCGTCAGCACGATGATTCCTTCCACTTGAAACATAGGTCACCCGGAAATCAAATCAAGCAAAGAATAAGGACCATCTCACCTGATGCTGGTTCAATGTCCGAGCTGAACGTAGGTGTTCCAAATTGCGATGATCCGTCCAAACCTTGATTTGGTGACGAGTCCCCTCCAGGTGGTGCTGCCATGTCTCAAAAGTGACCTTAACCGCCATAGCTCCTTGTCCCAAATTGTATAGTTGCGCTCTGGAGCCGACAACTTCCGGGAATAATAAGCGCACGGGAACAAGGTGTCTGCGGGAGCATAGGCCTTGGAGGAGCACTGTACCAACAGCCACATTGGAAGCATCTGTTTCCACCACAAATGGCTGGCTGGATCAGGGTGTTTGAGGATAGGCTCAGAAGCAAAGGCGACTTTCAACTCCTTGAAAGCTGCCTGCTCCTCAGCACTCCAATGGAACTTCTCCCTCTTCTTGAGCAGATTAGAAAGGGGAGCAGTCAAGTCAACAAAGCAGGGAATAAATGTGCAGTAGTAGGTCGCAAACCCCAACAGTCATTGCATATCCTTAACCCGCTGTGGAGGTTCCCACTCCTGCAACGATTGATTTTTTTCTGGGTCCATTTCCACCCCAACAGGTGAAATACGATGTCCCAAGAAGTCAATCGTGGTTTATGCAAACTGACACTTCTCACGTTTAGCAAACAGGTGGTTATCACGCAAACATTGCAACACTAGCTGCACATGCTACCAATGTTCCTGCAGGAAGTCTGAGTAAATCAAAATGTCATCTAAATAAATGACCACGAATTGATCCAACAAATCATGGAAAACATCGTGCATGAAATGCATGAACACAGCTGGGCCATTGGTTAATCCAAAAGGCATCACGGTATACTCAAAATGCCTGTACCTCATCTGGAAAGCTGTTTTCCACTCGTTCCCTGCACGAATGCGAACCAGATTGTAGGCCCCACGCAAATCCAACTTCGTAAATATGTTAGCTTGACAAAGCCGCTCAATCAGTTCAGGGATGAGGGTCCTCAAACATGGCCTGCAACTGACGGCAAAACTCGGCGTAATTGTCCAACACCTGGTTGGGCTGGGTCAGCAGAGGCGTCGCCCAACGTGCTGCAGAGCCTGACAACAAACTAATCAAAATCCCCACCTTATCCCAGTCAGTGGGAAAGTCCTCAGGCCGAAGGCTCATGTAAAGCTGGCACTGCCCCCAAAATGCTGGAAATTGGGCCAGCGGACCATCAAATTTATCTGGCACTGCCACTGGGCATTTTTGGCGTGGCTGGGCAGCTTGCATTTGTGCCACCTGTGCAGTCAAAAGAGCCACTTGTGGGTTAACTGGGCAATCTCTGCTCTGAGCTGATCCATGGTCACCCCACAAAAAGCAAAAATAAGTTGAAGGGGTGGCTGAAGTCAAAATGTCATGACCCGTAGTCTCTCAAAATAACCCCAAACCCAAAACATATATTAAAGTCCGGTAAAGCCTTCAGCTTAACTTCACTGTTTTATTAGGCACAGTTTAAAGTCACAAAAGTAAATAATGAGGCAAACAGAACCAAAAAAACCCGCATTGATGAGAGTTCTGAAGCAAGCCGAAATAACTAATTATAAACTCCAGGAAAATAACTGAGAAAAGTCCATGGGAAGAATGCCAGCAAAGATAAGCCTCTTTCAAAGTGAACACTAATTGACTTCAGCAATTCTAACTGCGCAGTTGCAAACTTATATACATAGCTCCCACCTGCAAGCCACGAGGAGGATCATGGTAATCTCCTCTTGAGTAGACCTCGCTTTTCCCTGATCCTCTCCTCCCTGTGTGACCTAGGATGGATAGGGGATGGGCCTGGATCCTCCTCTGACTGCTCAGCAGGCCTCTGCCTTTCCCCAGCATCCTCCACCACCTCTGGAGCCACACTCCCACTCCCTGTTGGCTGTTCCTCCTCTTCCTCAGAGTCAGACTCCACCAGGGGCATGACACCAGGTGAGGAGATGCGTGCCTCAATGTGAGTGATATTGAGTTGACCACGCCCAGCCAATAACATGACCACCAAGCCACACCCACCAACTAAGCCATGCCCACAGAACCGGTTGTTAGAAAATTTGAATCCCACTATTAGAGATATGGCCAAGTGAGCTATTCTCATGAACTGAAAACATACTTCAATCTCACTTCTTCTGTCAACAGACTAGACTTACAAATTGACCTGAGCCTGGCAGGATCTATCACCTTTCCCACTGTGGGAACCACTAAAAAACCTGAGCTCTTCCAACCTCCATATACTTTAGCCTTTATGAAGCAGTTAGAAACTCTGTTTTTGATTAAATAGCAATGTTGGTGGGAGGCAAAAATATTTAAGTCTTCTTTTTCTTCTTCTGTCATGCATCCTCCCATTCTTGATTCTGCTAGTCTTCTCTGATTTGAAAGTACCAGTGATTGGTATTGTTTGGCCACAACAACGCAACGTATACAGTATATTCTATGTAAGATTCTGTTTCAGATCATGTATCTCTCTGTGTTGAGATATTAATATGAATATATTTCACATATTTAAATGTGCTTATTGTTGTATTCTAAATGTTTGCCTGGCTAGAATTTCTATTTCCAAGTAAGCTATGTAGCGTAAGAGCCGTTTTGGTGTAGTGGCTAAGGCACCATGCTAGAAACCAGGAGAGTGGGAGTTCTAGTCCTGCCTTTGGCATGAATTAAGCTTGTGGGGACCTTGCCTCTCTCAGACCTGGGGAAAAGATTATGGTAAACCACTTTGAAAATTTTGCTAAGGCAGTTACACTTAGAGTCAACATTGACTTAAAGGCTGTCTGTCTATCTTGAAGAAACATAGTATTTGCAAGGCCTCCCTCTTATTTGGTAACCTGAAGGATTTGCTAAGGTCAGTAAATTTAAAGCAGATGCAAATTTCTTTTAACTAAGGATTCCCGCCCCCTTCCCCCCAGGCCAAATGGTTGAATTTTGGATAAAAGTGTAAATGAAAGTACACTTTCATAAAATGAAATGAACTTAACTGTAGTTAATATAGGTTAATGTTCAGGGATTTGCTTCACGCCATCCTTTTGTCACACTGAAAAGTTTTTGTCTTGTGTTTGTTCATTTCAATACATTTTAGTTGTAGAATAGAATGGAATAGAATTCTTTATTGACCAAGTGTGATTGGACACACAAGGAATTTGTCTTGGTGTAAATACTCTCAGTATACATAAAAGAAAAGATACATTCATCAAGAGTCGAGAATCATAAGGTACGACACATAATGATAGTCATAGGATACAATAAGCAATCAATAAATAATAGATTATAGAATAATAAATAATGTATAGGTTAATGCAAGATATTTTTGCTAATATCATTTTGTTCACTCAGCTGGCTTTCATGCCAAAGGCAGGGCTTGAAGTCAGTCTCCCCTCTTCTATCCTGGTGCCTTACCCACTAGTCCAAAGTGGTATATGCATGCAAATGAGGATGATGTAATCTCTGATTGTTGTTCCCAAAGTTATCAAGAATAGTGTCTCTGTGTATGATTCATGCCACCCAGGGGTGGGATTCTACCGGTTCTGTCCACTTCTGTAGAACCGGTTGCTCTGAAGAACAGCAAATAGAGAGCATCCATAGAACCGGATCTGTGTTTGCTGCTGTTTTGGCCCACCTGCCTGCCAGGGCTCTTGCCTGACCTTTATTTCCTGCGTTTTCAACCGCAGCTGCTTTGCGCGACACAGCTGCGGTTGAAAAAGCAGGAAACAAGGGCTTTTCCAACTGCTGTGCACTTGCACGCAGTGCTGCTTAGGTGTCCGGGCAGCTCAGCAGGTCGTAAATTGCACTCATGCGACTCGTGCGTGCGCAACACATAACAACAGAACTGGTAGTTATACCGTTCGGATCCCATCCCTGATGCCACCCGTCTTTTAATAACATGCAGGGCAAAACTATAGGCTGCATAATTATGATTTAGATTAGTTTCATCAAATTTATTTATGAATTTCTTTACATTTAATGGGATTGGAATTATTTCCATGGTACACACAATCTGACCCAGAATGTTAAGACTGATTATTTGCATTTTGTAACCCATGAGAAATATGTGTAGTCATCTTTATATCCATTTCATAATGTTAGGAAGAGATTATACAGCCTCTTAATTTTTGCTGACTAGTTCATTTGCTGTTTAATGAGGTATTTGTATCGATGCGTTTATTTAATATATATTTAAATGTTATTTCATTTATGTGTTTATTTAAATATATTATCTTAAAATTCTTTATATCAATCCCATCGGAATAAAAACATCTTATTTTTGTATGTTTTATTCTCATATTTATTATCTCTGTATTAAAATAATTTGCCTAATATTTGAGAACCAGAATGGTGTAATAGTTAAGATGCTGGGCTAGAAGTGGATAGATCCAGGTTTCTAGACTTCCTTTAGACACTGAAGCCAGCCGGATGACTTTGAGTCTGTCATTTTCTCTTAGGTTAGACTGGAAAAAAAACAACAACAATCCAGAAGTTGTCAGTGACAAATCCTTTCTACAAGATGACAGACGAAAGTGACACACAAAGAGTTAATATTTACTCAAAAACCCAAAACAATCCTCACAAACTTTCATTCATTGATCATATTGTACTTTCTTAAAGTTAATGTATTTGGATGATACATTGTTCAGACTAATTGTTATTGCAACTTGATATTGTAGGTAATATCAAATTTGCTAATTTTTAAAATCAAAGATGGCTAATTATTGTGCATCCATTTATGTGCCAATTTAAGTGTATTTTTGCTCTTTTGTAACAGAATATGCTTCTGCTGGGTCGTTGTATGACTATATTAATAGCAACAGAAGTGAAGAAATGGATATGGATCATATAATGACCTGGGCAATGGACATAGCTAAAGGTAAGTGAAATTCACTGACAGAGCAAGGGCAATAATTCATAAAAGATTAGAGCTCCGCGCTAGTTCCATTTCCTATTGAGTTAATATCTATTCTTAATCATTAATCTGAATTACTCATAGTGCCTAAAGATAGTTCCTTAATTATCCATCCTATGAAATCTTCCAAAACCTATTTGACTTACTAATTAGCTTTCCAAAGGTGCTTTCTTTCAAAAGGCAACTGGAATTTCTTGTCTTGCTTGAAGATGTTTCATTTCAGTTCAGTGAACATGAAGAAGCTTCTTGGATGAGAAGCGAAATGTTTTCAAGCAAAACAAGAAAGTCCAGTTGCTTTTTGAAAGAAACCACCTTTAGGACAACCATGACCTGGATGACTGAGAATCTCCTAGATACCATAAGCTTTCTTCAAGAATATAAGTTTAGAGAGAATTTGGGAATACTTGGCCTCTGTATTAGTTTATTTTGTGAGAATAAGAGGCAGTAGGAGCAGGTGGCAACTAAAGTAGGAGAAACATTGTTATTTCTGTTTAGAACAGATCAAACATTCCAGTGTGTGTCTATTTCACGAACTAATAATGTACCTATAATTGTATATATAAGATTATTCTGTTTAATAGTGATTGCCTTATTTAGAAAATAAATAAATAAACATGAGTTTTCATATCTCCTCTGTTGTTTTAAAAGTCAGTGTCAAAATTATGCAGATAGAAAGTAAATGAAATGTATGCAGATTTTCTACTTTGTTTTGGTGTAAGAATTGACCATACAATTCATATCCAAGTGGAAAAGGATTTCCTGACATTTTGATACTGATTTCAAAGAAGTTGCTTAGTATTTAGATGTGAATGATGTCATGCAAAGAAAATTTGGTTTTCCCCCCCCTGCAGACACATTTCTCTAGCTACTATTTCCCTGAAGCTTCTTTTTTAATCCATATTTGTATGTATGTCCCTGTATGATTTTCCCTAGTTGTGGCATTCTTGTGTTCAATGATCTCTTAACAACAGGCTTCCTCACCGTAATGCTTTCTAGGTGTGTATGAGTATGCACACAGACTTGCTTAAGAAAGTCTAGGGTAGAAATGTTATGCATGCAAAAAAGGAAATATTGAGATTGGGAATTCTAATAAAAATAATTTGCATCCATACTGGTGAGAATGCATTTCAAGAAAATGCTTTTTATGAGTTTGTGGAAACTTAAAACAACACTTGGACTTATGAGTCCAAAGGGTTCAATTTTTAGAAGTTTTCGGTGTTACTGGAGTATTTCAATTATGTATATGTATCTTTAAAAATGCCTCATATGTAGAAGGCAAGTGAATGTTTTAATCCCACTACAGACACAAGAAATACTTATACCGATGAACAAGGTACATATCTTGTATATCAAGAAGCTTGATCATACTTCTAGTCAAAACATATGAAATACAAATAACAATTCAGTTAAAGTATTCTATACTTATATTCAGATTAGTTATTAGATCTTAATTCCAGATACATCACTTTAGCAATCTTTCTCCCAATTAAAAAAAAATCAATTTTTCCTATGTCAAGTTTTGCCTATGTGTTTAAAACCCGTGTGGGTTTGTTTTTTTTCATGCAGACAAAAAAAGGAAATACTTTTCCAGTGTTCACATTTTTATAGTTTGTATTGAGTTTACATTATAAGTTAGTTATACTTTGTGGTGTGTAGATGATGATGGTAATGAGGATGGTGATTTACTTGACTTGGACACTGCCCAACTCAGTTCAGCTATGGGTGGTAAACAGAATAAAGCCAAATAACAATATATAATCCCAATTTTAAAAGATGAACAAGATGGTAATTGTAGCCAACAGGAACATGCATACACCTTACAAGTGGCTCCAATTGCCCTAGTTAAAACCTGGGAGACTGGCCAGGTCCTTAAGGTCCTCCAGAATGCCATCAGAGAGGGAGACAATCATATCTCTTGGGGTGCTCATTCTAGAGGTCAGAGGAATATTTCTCAAAGGCAGATTGTTCTCAGCATAGAGGAATATGTATGTATTTATCTATGTGTTCATCAAATTTATTTGCCATCCATCTCATAGTTCAGGTACAATAGTAATTGTATGAGGAACTATGCTGGCTACCAGCTCATTGAAAACTCCATTCTCTCTGTCTCTCTCTGTCTGTGTCTCTCTCTCTGTCTTTCTCTTTCTTTTTCTGTCTCTGTCTCTCTTACTCACACATAAACACACACACAATGATATGCCTAGGAAGTTTAACATTTCTAATAATGTACATTAAGATCAGGGGTGGGATTCAAAAGTTTTAACAACCGGTTCTGTGGGCCTGGCTTAGGTGGTGGGCGTGGCTTAGTGGTCATGTTATTGGCTGAGTGTGGCCAACTCAATATCACTCACATCGAGGCACGCATCTCCTCGCCTGGCCTCTCATGACTGTGGGGATGCTGCAACAATCGTAAGTGTGAAAAATGGTCATAAGTTACTTTTTTCAGTGCCATTGTAACTTTGAATGGTCACTCCACACAAGCAAAGTACCAGCAAAGGAGGGGAAAAAACTCCAGAGTCTAGTCCTGCCAAGAATGTAATAAAGGTTAACGGAGAGGCAGTTTCTGTAAGCAACACCAGTACGTTTCCTTCCTGCCTTCCTTACAGGAGTAGGCCAGTAATTTTTTCTAACAACCAGTTCTCCAAACTGCTTAGAATGTTAACAACCGGTTCTAGTGAATAGGTGCGAACTGGTAGAATCCCACCCCTGATTCAGATACAGAAACTGCAGCACACAGTGGGAAGTCAACCTGGTGATATATGCAGTGAGAACCACACTTGAGCACTTCAGCAGCCTGGCCATTGACAAAAAGTGCTGAATACTTTTCAATACTCAATAAAAAGCACAGGATGTGCTTATACCCACAGATGTCAACTAATGTTTGCTGGTCCCAATGTAGCAAAATAATTTTATAAACTCTTTTTTTCCCCATTTTCCTACTTTTAGGAATGCATTATTTGCATATGGAGGCTCCAATCAAAGTAATCCATAGAGATCTGAAGTCACGGAATGGTAACTCAGCATAAATTTACAACTTTGTTTATTTTTCCTGCAAACATAACGTTTTAGAGTTGGTACTGAAAAGAGCAGAATTCAGTGCACAAGTCATTTTGATAGGTGTAATATAGTAATATAAAAGTGCTGCACTGGATTTTAAAGAACATGTCCTGCCTACAGTATCAAAGCCAGGGTACAGGGGGTTACAGTAGCCGCTGTATCAAATTAGTATGCATTGAATATTGCTGATTGAGAGTTAAATCTGATATTTTCATTTCGGCATTCTCATTTTTTTTAAAAAAATTAAAAACTCCTACTCATTTGAGATTTTGCATGCAGGATGATATTCCAATTGCTTGATTATTTCTGATTGAGTTCAGCTATTCCTCTTATAACCTTGCGATTAGAGAAAGCTCAGATAAAAATTATGTCTTTCTTCATTTCCCTTTCCCTATTAGAAAAATTAAAAAGAATTCTGAAATATTTTCTAGTAGTTTTATTTTTTAAATGGCATATAAAATGGATAATAGTGAAAGAAATTGGCCTAAATTTAGAAGTGTACAGAAAAAAAAATAGCTTAAGTAGTGAAAGAATTTCAGTATCTGTTTGATATGGTGGTGGTGATAGGCAGAATCTAGAATACAATTTGGAATGTTTCTTCTCTTTTCAGGGTCATGTTTGACCTGCCTGCTTAATCTGTAGGAAAAAAAAAGAGTTCCTTAGCCATTGGCACATTTTAGTTTCATTTTCAGGAAACATTTAAAATGTTTTAAACCAGTATTTAATGAAATTCAAAATTATTGCCTGAAGAGATCATATTTTTGTTAATATACACCAGGCCTGTCAAACTCCTGGCCCAGAGGCTGGATGTGTTATGCGCTGGCCACACCCACACCCACATCCGGTTTAGGCAAGGGGGGAAACTCCTGATACATCACGTGACACTGCCGTAATGACATGAGTTTGACATTCCTACTGTACACCAAATATACTTCTGTTGAGAAATCAGGAAATAATATCTCATATATATATATATGTGTGTATATATATATATTTGTTTTTTTAAGTTTTCGCGGGTACTTACATGTATGGTATTCAGCTTTGTTCGGGTATTTTCCCACGTCATTATAGTTGTGCTTTTAAAGTTGTAGCAACATTTCAACAGACGAACACAATACAGAAGCCTGATGATGGCAGATGAGATTCTTCCGAAACGTTGCTACAACTTTAAAAGTACAACTATAATGACGTGGGAAAATACCCGAACAAAGCTGAATACCGTGTGTGTGTGTGTGTGTGTGTGTGTGTGTGTGTGTGTGTGTATATATATATATATATATATATATATATATATATATATATATATATATATATATTCATAGATTTTCATGGGTACAGGTATGTAGGTCGAGGTGTGTTCGGGTCTTTTCCCGTCTAAGATTAAGAGTATCTTGGCAACGTTTTGGCGAGGTCCCACTCGCCATCCTCAGGCTGGTGCTTTCGGCTTCATGTGTGTGTGTGTGTGTGTGTGTGTGTGTGTGTGTGTGTATCTATCTATCTATCTATCTATCTATCTATCTATCTATCTTTGGTTATTCGGGTTTTCTCCCACGTAAAATTGGAAGTATCTAGGCGACGTTTCGATGAAGTCTCATTCATCATCTTCAGGCTTGTGTCTTCGGGTTTGTGCTTCTCGGAGTAAATTACTTCCAGTTTTACGCGGGAGAAAACCCGAATAACCAAAGATCCACATACAAATACCCGCGAAAACCTCAGAAAACAAATACACACACATACACACACACACACCATATACCGTATACTGTATGTCATATATCATATCATCTTTATACTGGCTAAATGTGCTAAAAATAACTATTACATAAATTTCAGTTTTTTCTAAACCCCTTTATTTTCATATTGATTGATTTATTATTATATGCCTCCATTCTCACTGATAAGGGAACTTCCTTTAGTATTTTTATTCCTTTCGTTTCAAAAGATTGGGAAATTTTACAATTGTCTCTGATATTCTTTTTTGCATATTTTAAAGATATATGTGACTGAATTATAAATCGTGACTTTAATTTTAAATTATTTCCCAGTAATTGTTAATAATACATTTTTCAGCTCCATTGCTGTAACTCATTAACTTGACATTATTGGTGATTTATCTGCCATGATTCTGCATAGAGAGAATCAAGTCAATAACAAAGCCATCTGGTTTTTGATTCATGTCAGCCAGAGAATTTAATTGGTCCTGCCTGTATCTATAAACCTATAATATATGGAGGTTTTTTTCTAAAGAAATGCCTATGGTTTCTTCATAGTATTAATATACTTTTCTCTTTTTTTTAAAAAAAAATTCAGTTGTTATAGCTGGTGATGGAGTATTGAAGGTAGGAATATTTCAGTCTTTTTATAAAAAATATTTGTTATGCTGAATTGGGCATGCTGTGTTTCTTTTTTCTTTTTTAAACACTATTTTCTCCCCCAGATTTGTGATTTTGGGGCTTCAAGATTTCATTCCCATACAACACACATGTCTCTGGTTGGTACTTTTCCTTGGATGGCTCCAGAAGTAATACAGAGTCTCCCAATATCAGAAACATGTGATACATATTCATATGGTGTGGTGAGTAAACATATTTCTGTCCGCGCTTCTGAATATCTTATATAAATCGGTCTTTAAACAACTGGATATAATTCATGTTCATGGTCCATACACATATGAAAGCACAAAAACCAAGTTCTATTTCTGAGGTACTCATTGGGTTTTATGTATCACCCACCCACACATAATTTTTTTGGATTTCATCATTCTCTAATTTTGTGGTACCTTGTTTCTTTAAAAACATTTTTACAATTGCTCATGAAATTTATATTAACTAGTTAATTAATTAATTTAAAATCAGTGTTAAAAGCAGTTAAGAAGAACTTGAGTTTTTCTGATTTCAAGGAGAACTAATTGTTGCCTACTTACAGTCAGTCAAACCTGTAAATCTATTCAGAAGAAAACTAAAGGACGCTTAATGGGTTCACTGCCAGACAAGCATATCTAGAATTGCAGCTTGCAATTTTTTGGGGCGGGGGAAGTTAACTTCAGTAAAAGGAAGTAGTTCAGAAATTGGCTTATGGATAAAATAGTGATCACTGGTTAAAGCAGGCACGTCCAACCTTTAGACTTGCCTGGACTGCATTGAGTGAAGAGGAATTGTCTTGGTCCATATGTAAAATGTATAGTATAGTTAATGTATTTCTATGTATAAATAATGTTAAATGTTTAAAATCTTTTGGGTGGCATTACTAGCTGTCCAAAGGACACATATGCCTCAGGTTGGACACACCAGGATTAAAATAAAGGAGTTGAGTAGCAGTTGTATGTTTCAGGCACATACACACAATTTCAAAGCCTATAATATCTTTTTCCCCCCAGCTTGGTGTTCTGCATCTTAAATAGTGAAAAGAGTTTGAAACATTTAGGGAGAGAATGAAATTTGGAAATAATTGCAGTTTGGCTCAGAGTTAAATGTTTATAGATAAATAATAATCTAATTAAATCATTCCCTTGTTACTCTCAATGGGACAAAAAAGAGCGAATTCCCAGTCCTTTGTGCGATCTCAAAATCTGTTTATTCTAAAGCACAATTTTTAGAAGGGGAGGGTAGATTCAGAGGGAATTTAGGAGGAGAAAGCCCTGTCAGATGTGTGTTTTTACTTCTGCACATTTTAAATTCTACCCTAGAAATCTGTTCAAGTAAACTTAAGTGCATTAGTATTGATTCTCCTCACTGTTGATTTCTATCAAGATTTTTTTTTATCCTGTAGGCTTTCAACTTCTAATCAAGCAGACTAACAATGCGTTCCAGAGATAATGAATCCATGAAAAATGTGGCACTTTTTGATTTAAAACAATCTCATCCATAAATAAAAGTTTTGAATGGTCAAGTAATACAATCTAGAGCGCTAACAAATGGCTTTTGTGCTGCACAGACATCTGTTTTTCATCATTTGAAACACAGCTGAAATTGTGATAACAAAGAGCAGAATCTTTTTCAAATGTAAGCCACGAAGATGTTGAGAAATACTGTTCTGTTGGCAGAATCCATAGCATTTCTTTTATTTATTTATTTTTTTCTGCCAGAATGGATTGTATTCATTAAACTATTACATTGCTTACAATGTACAATGAAGCATTTTTACACTGCAATATGATGTCCACCTAAAAGTCCAGGCTTTCTTGGTCAAGTTGAACTTGTCTTTTATGAAGAAGTCATAAGAACACGAGGAAAGGCGATTGTTGTACCCATTTATAATTTTCCGGCCTTTACAAATTATTTCATGAAGCTGGAATAGAGTGTCTCAAGTTCCATATCCCTTTATGTGGAAGTAAGCCACAGTCTCCCGAAATAAATCAAGTTTTAAAAAGTAAACATGCTTTTAGTCAGAATCTTTTGTTATATGAAAATGACCCAAAACTGAATTCAGATTTAAAATTTATAATCTATCTAATTATAAATATCTGTTTGCCTCCCCAAATAATGTTTAATACCATCTAACTTACTGTTTTAGACATGTCCTAGACATGGAACTTTATAGGAGGAAGAAGGTAACATGGTCTTTTACCTGATCTGAGAATTATACAGTTCAAATGTAAGCCCAGTAAAATTTCCACCAACATATATATCTTCCAGAATACATTGGAGTTGGGCGACCAATACATTTAGTAAATAAATATAATGTGTACAGCATATGTTTAACGTAGCAGGCTTCAAGTTTGGAGATAAAAGCAATTGAAAATGTATCATGACACTGAGTAATAATGTACATATATCTCTTGGGATGAAAACATCTTTAATTGAGCGCACTTCTTTTAAACCCAAGTGTTAGGTTTGTTGCTTATTGTTTAGTTGTGCAAAATCTCTATGTTTCTTAATGAATTATAGTTAGCAGCTGTGATTGAGCGTGACAGTAAGGTCTGGGACATTCCAGCTATGCTGAGCAAAAATTCTGAGAAACATATCCTTTTGAACCATATAGAGATTTTTAAAAATGACTTTTTACTGTGGCTGAAGTTGAAGCAAGTTTGTAACTTGATACCTATAGTTTTCATTATTTGATCTATCATAGCTGTCCCTTTCAGAAATGATATAATGGTCCTACTGCAATTACATTCCCATATTATTATTTGTATAACTATAAAACTGCTCTCTCCGTCCCATTACAGCAAAATAGGTAGCTGTGAGTTACCTGTATAAAATCAAGGTGGGATATATATCTAAACCTAAGCGATAAATAATAGTTACACGTAAACTCACTTGGTCAATCTGGACATTTTTGTATGTGTGTGACAGAAGAAAATGGATAAAGCTGATGAAGAGAAATGTCCTTCCTCGGCCTGGCCAGATAATCACAATACAGAAGAGTTTTTCTGTTTCCTTTTACTTTACACAACAATTCTTTAAAGTATGATACAGTAGTTCCTGTCTCCATTGTTATGTTCTCAGCATAATGTTTTTAAGTAATAAACTTTATAAAAGTTTATAAAAGTTTATTACTTAAAAATATTATGTTGAGGACATAACAATGGAGACAGGGACTACTGTATCCTGTTTTAAAGAATTGTTGTGTGAAGTTTTATGACTTAATGAGGTCTATTTAACTCCTAAGATGCTGTGGTACCTCCTGTGATGGAAAACCTGCCTCAACATCAAGGGTTCCCCCCATCATATAAATGGACAACAATATCTGGCAATAAGTTATTAATTATCTTTTTAAAAAGGTAATTGACCCAACTAAACCACAAGTTAGGAATTTTAAATACTTAGTGGAGAATATTGATCTCTGGAATTCGTAGCCAGGTCATTATTTTGTTAAAAATATCAATAGGAAATCAATATCAATATCAAATAAAAAATATAAATATTTACTTTAGCTAAATAATACATTTTCCAACACAGATCAACAGAAATATGTCTACCTTATGTAGTCAAGAGAGGCAATTACTTTTGTAAATATGACTACTTGCCTGGAAAAAAGAGATTATTGCTCTCTTTGAGATAACCAGTTGTATTATCTTTTGTTATAATGGTGAAATATCAACCAAATAAAATTAGCTGAGGTCATACCGTACTGTACTGTAAAGATGGAAGTTATTTTGTTGCTTACAAATCTGTTTGCTATGGCAAGTATTTTTTAAATGTTAAGCTTACCTCCAGAAAAAACAAACCCAAGGTCTCTAGTTTAAAGTACAGGTCAGAGTACATTCCAGAAACATTTTCTAGTATTTCTAGTTGAAAACAAGAAATCTATTTCTTTGACTATCTCAACCATCAAACATTGGAGGTACAAAAGGATATTCACAAAATCTAGTCCCTGGTTCTCTCTCAGTATTTGTTAAATAAGTGTTCATTATTAAAAATAAGAAATATTCAATGTTGACTTGGCATAACTTTCTTAAGCACAAACATATATCCAGGTTTCTGCTAATGGGCTATGATTGCCTAGTAATTGGATACAGATCACAGTGCATCAAGGTTTAATAATATATTTAAAATACAAAATACAGTAATAAAAAATCCTTTTTCTTTTTCTTTCCATTCCAGGTTCTCTGGGAGATGCTAACAAGGGAAGTCCCCTTTAAAGGCTTGGAAGGATTACAAGTAGCTTGGCTTGTAGTGGAAAAAAACGAGGTAAGACTACGTTTCTACATTCAGGTACATAGATCAGAAAACAGTGTTGGGTTTTGCAAAAGACTTTTTCATCTTCCTCAAATTGAAAGTAAGTTCACGCGTATGGAAAGATTAGCAGTAGGAGCTAACACAAAGGGTCAAAGTGATGTTATTCCTCATGAATGGACCCTTTACATCTAATTGTTGCAGCTTCACGTCGTGATGCTGTAGATCAAAAATTATACAAGTACTGTACTAGCTTCTCAGTCTCAATTGTAAAACCTGTGGGTTTGTTCTTAGGGATGAAAGAAGCCATTGCGTCCAAGGTAGGAGAACAGTTTAACTCCATCTCCTGCATTTAGGACATCTTTATACTGGCCGGGAGTTGATCTATCTGTAAGAGACCTTCAGCTACTTCAACTTAACTCTCCCAGCAGGAGTCACTATAATACAAGAAACTGCCACTTAGATGAGGATTTCAAAAATAAAAGAAGATAAAAATAGTTTAAAAAGAAGAAAATTACAGTTTTGCCACCCACGTTCCTCAGTCCATTGAAGATGAGCTCCTCACTGGAACTGGTAAGGCTATGCCATAGTTGCAAGCCTCCTCATGCCGTGTCTTTCCACTTCAAAAGGACTTCAGTGGCGTAAACACCCTTTGTACGTGTCCCCAGTGTTGCTTTTCTTCTGGCTACAAATTGAGGCTTTTAGATAGTTGAACATGGGAGTGCATATTTGAGCACATGGTCTCTTTAGTATCAAAGAACAGGAAGTTTCGTTTTAAAGAAGAAATGTACCGTGGCGGCTTTATTGCATGCAGACAACATTTAGGATTCCTCATCTGTCTAAGTTGGCTGGAAGGTTGGGTACCATTATAAAATAACTTAGGCAATTTCTGTAATATGACTTCTTGGTTTCTTTGTTTTATTGCTGGCTCCCTAAAATATTGTTAAAACCTTTACATATAATAGATTTAATTATCATGTTTAAAAAAACAGGAAGGAATTAATGAAAAACATGACATTCTCACTTTTAAATATTCTTTCTGAAGTATAGAAGGCCTGTGATAACTGTCAATCAAAGTGGAATAACCAATTTAGTTTGGGTGTTCTGTCACTCATTCTAAATTTATATCTGATTCTTACAAATTTAATCTTGAAATAATAAGATGTAGCATGTATCATTTTTATTTTTTAAACATGAGGAAAGTTTTATTCGATTTCATCAAAATAGCCTCATCCCATCCAGCAGACAAGCATTAAGTAAGGAACTTCTCCATCTAGATCAATGCTCTGATCTTATAGTTGGATACACAATTTTGGTATGTAACAAATGTATAAATACTAGGTCAGTTCTGCCACTTCATGTTAGTTTCCTTAAACTGGGTACAATCCAACCCAAATTAAGCATATTAGTTGGTCATCAATTTTTTGAAAAAGTCAAAAACATTAAGAGGAATAGTAGTGACTACAATTGAAGTGCTCATAGGTTCAGTTGAATAATACAGTAAATATAGAAATAGTATCATAGCAAAAAGTTATTATATTGTATATGCTTTTTTAAAAAAGATTTCAGTTTTTCCTCTTGCAAAAAACTGAAATATCTACAGTATATATTCTTTGTGACCTTAAAATAATCCCTAATAAAGTGGTTGAATGTCTGAGGCACTAGCCTCCCAGTGAATTGTCACTCTGCAAAATATGTGTTCAATTCTAAGTAAGTTAGTCATGCTTTAGTCTCCCATTGAAATCAATGGGACCTAAATTCAGTATAATTAACTTGTCCCACAGATTTTAATGGGCCTAAAACATGACTTATAACATGACATATTGACTCCACCACCTTATAATAATTGCATTGAATTTACACTGTAAGGAAAAACAATGAATCTCATATTTAGTCCTTGGGAGAATTCTATTCTTTGGAAACTTAGTGCAGATGTAACCCATAAGATACTTAAAGACAATGGAAGTAAACCCTTATTCCAAAAAAGTGCAGAAGAATCTGAAAGATACGTAAGACTGTCTATAGAGACCTCTATTCTGTCAAAGACATAGAGTCCAGATGAAATTCATAGTCAGAGATTTGAACAAATAGTTTTGATTCTGTATGTGTCCATTTAAATTATACTAGCTTTTAAATCGAGAGACTTATTTTGCAGGTGCTACTCATATTTAAGTTTGCAGGTGCTACTCATATTTAAGTTGCACGGTATAGTACTGGGTAAGAGTTATTCCTGAGTAGAGAATTACATCTCCTATACCACGCTTATATCTTTTATTATTGTTTCTTTGATAATCTCATGTACTTTATTAGAGGTATAAATTCTGTTAAAGGAGATTTTATTTAATATCAAATAAAATTAATATCACATTATTAAGACATGCGACTTTTATTAGAATATGACTGTCTTGAGGGTCTAGCCGATGAATAACATTCTATTCCAGCAAGATATATGTAAGCAATGAGTTTAATAACTCATTTTCCATCCCTGGAACTATGAGGGTGAGAGACAAATGCCATGGCTAGATTGTCAGGTATATTTTTAGGGAAATGACCTACTTGAATATCAAGTGTCAATGCTATTTTGTTTATGCCAAAAGATTTAACTTCTGATATGTATGCTCTTTGCATTCATAATATTCATGATTTAAGGATTTCTAATCAGATTACATGACTACTTTCTTTCCTGTTTTTCATTTTCTTAGCAAATCATCTTGGTTTTGTTTTTTAAACTAACACCTGTTTGGAGCACAACAGCTATAAGGTTTTGCAAGTCCTAGTATATATACTCATATAGTGATATATTTTATTTAACTTACTCTATGTGCCTATTTGAAAAGTGTCATTTTAACCACTAAGCAGAGTTGTGAGAAACTCAGATATAACTGCTTTTTATAATTATATCCGTTAATCCACAGAATTAGCTGTAATTTTTCCTGTCTTGCTATAGATGAGGATATTAACAGTTATCTTTTTCTATCAGCAGGAGCGATACCATTATTCTTTTTATCGTGCCATTTCCTTTATTATCAATAGCATAGTAACAAATATGCAGATATTCTTGTTATCAGAAAACTGTAATTAACACACTAATATATTCCTGTTAAGGTTTAGTTTTAAATAACAAGTTGCATTTCTCCTTACTCCAATAGAAATTGAGTAAATAGATAAGTACTGTTAAATATTTTAGATTTAAATGTTTACTGTTAATAAGATGTCTAGCATCTTCAAAATATTAAAAGTTTTTCTGAATATTTTTGAAGTATGAATGATAAAATATGTCACTTATAAATACTTTTTTTACAGCAGGCTGTTTAGGATTCTGATAGGGAGTTGGGGATTTATCTCCAATAAACAGATTCTGTTATTTTGTTATTTATCATCCATTTTTTGGTTAGTACTTGCCTTTTTTTCATCATAGTCTTTCCTAATCTTATATTCTGTTGGCCAGTATAAACTGGATTTTTATGACATTAATTCATCATTAAAATGCTAGAATGCTTTATGGTTAACTTGACATGATAATTACTATAACATATTTAAATTTGAATGATTATTTTAAGTAGGATGTAGATCACAAGACCTCTTAACATCATTTAACACTTGTTTTAAATAATGAATAGGGCTATGCATTCTTTGAAAATGATTCAGAGAAGCTCTTTGGAACTTATGTGAACATGGCATCTTATTCTTCATTAAAGCGGGCTGCTGTTTTCAGTCTTTGCAGAAGCCATTTAAAGATGCTGCTACTTTAAGGAGCTGACTCATTGTACTCTCAAAGCATCTGCATCTTTTTTTCAGGTGTATGTGGAGGCATGAAAAACTGTAGGGTGTTTTTTTGAATAGCAGAGGCACACTTTGGCTTGTACTGTATAGTCCAAAGCACACCATCTCATTCATTTTCAAAGCAGTGTAGAAAATAACCAATTAAGACGTATGTATAAGTATTTAATGTGCTCCAACAAAAGAAATATGGATTTAATATGAATCAAAGTAAACAAGAATATTTCAGGAGTGATTCAGAAACTTAGATTCTTTAAAACCTTGGGAAAATAGCTATACATACTTCATGCTATATTGAGTATATATAGAAAGCTATACTGGGTAGGAAAGCAAGAGAAATATAATATAATTTTAAAAGACTTGTAGACATTACAGAAATATAGTTCTAAAAACCTTTCTCTCCAAAAATGTTATACAGTATTGTTTTCCCTACAGTGGTAATAGATTTAGGAAGGTTTTTCCCCATAATATAACCATAGGATCACAGGTGTCAAACTCGCCACATTATGTTTCGTGATGTTTTTCCCATTGGCGGAGCTGGTCTGGGCATGGCCTGCATGTGATGCATCCAACTCATGGGCCGCCAGTTTGACATCCCTGAATTTTATTCACTACTTTCTTTCTTTTATCTCAGAGACTGACCATTCCAAGCAGCTGTCCTGGAAGTTTTGCAGAATTGATGCTCCAATGTTGGGAAGCAGATCCAAAGGTATTTCTTTAGATGGATATACCATTATATTAATTTTATCATTAAGTTTATCAAGAGCCTTGCTGGTGCAGTGGTTAGAATGCATTACTGCAGGCTAATTCACTGTTCACTGCCAACAGTTTGATCCTGATTCAAGGTTGACTCAGCCTTTCATTGATAAAATGAGGACTCAGATTGTAGGGGGCAATATGCTGACTCCATAAACTGCTTAGAGAGGACTGTAAAGCATTGTGAAGCGGTATTTAAGTCTAATTGCTATTGCTATCATTGTTTACTGTTTTAATTGTACTGTCAGGAAATAGGTTGATGCTGAACATTGGACACTTCGAGACCCTTAGCATTTCTGATACAGAATTATTTAAGAAAGGAAGCAGGTCAAAGAATGTAATAATCAGTTGTCAATTAATATCCTGACTTGAATGACTAGAACTTCTTCAAAATAATTTATATTTTGTTACAAAATTATTTGGATTATATTTATTTATTTATCACATCAGCTTAAGGACTGCTTCATTTCTAAATATTTTGTACAATTCAGTGAATTAACATAACACTTGTCCAACATTAATGAAAACTAATGTTCATTACTCTTGACAATCCCCTGTTGCCTTGGAGATCACTAGATATAAGTACAGATAAAAAAGAAAGGATATCAAATTAGATCTTTTTGCAATCTCAGAAATTAGTAGGCAATAACTTGTGTTTCCTCCTGGATTAGCATGTGTACAACAGAATCCAGCACCCTTAGCAGATTCAGTGATAGGCCAAGGAAAACTGAGAGTTGGATGTTTGTTTTTTACATTAAAAAAAAACTTTACATCATTCAGTATTTATGAGTGGTAAAGCACATTATTATTATTTGGCAAGTTTGAAGTTGGCATAACCCAGAGTATAATTAACACCAATGGGATATATTTCATTTTGGTAATTCTTGCAGCTATTACTGTGATGGTTTAGTTCAGAAGTGTGTATAAATTTGAGTGGTGTCAAACTTTACATCCAAAACTGGGCTGGGCAATGACATTTTTGTGGAGAAAATGTTGACAGTTCTTTAGATACTATGAAAGAATAATAATAATTTATTAAATTTATATAACTCCCATCCTCAGCCTGTCCCAAAGGTCTGAAATTTTGATCCCTGCCAAATGCAGCTGCTGTCCTGAACTTTTGCACTCCTGCTACATCCAGTCCTTACCCATGTCTGATTGGAAGAAAGATATGGTGCAGAATGAAGAAACACACTCTTCGGTGTGTGTGTCTGCATCTAGATTAAGCTTCTACGATTCCTAAAAGCATTATACACTAAAGTAGTCTTCCCCAATCTGTCTTCTCCCGTGCAACTTGACTGGCAAAAACCAGGTAGCTAACTTTTAGGTCCTACTGCAAAGGTTTGGGTAAAATATTGTATGTGAACCTGTCATCAAATGAACAGAATAGCAACTGTTTAGTTTTAAAAGTAGCTGGGTTATAATCCAATGCAGATGGACTAAAATGAGAAGACGAACAGAAAAACAGAAAAAGAAATACCTTCACTTAATAGGCAGTTCTTTCAGAGAAGAACACTTGTCTCTTTTTTGTTTTACACACACACACACACACACACACACACGTTATATATAATGTTGTTTGACATTTGAAATAAAGAAATTGTCTCTCTTTTATAATGTGAAAATCACTTGGATCTGCCTGGGAGAGACACCTCAGCATTGTTCCTAATTGTTTTTGTGCACCCAAATTAAAATGCACGTTTTAATTGCCGCATCTGTAATTTTAGCAGAAATGGTATAATTACAGGCGTGATGCAGAGAGAGTGTGCCTCATCCCTTTATTATGTATCCACGTTTTGGTTTCCACCTTTTGTCTTAACCTTCTCTGGGGTCTGTCAAACAGACTAGCAGAGGCAATGCACTCTTGAGAAGCATTTTGCTAAGACTTTTTCAGTTTTCAACAATTATCCCACTTTTTGCACTGTAACAAAAGAAGCTTTAAATTCAGAAAAGAATGTGGGGAAATTATGACTGCTTTGTCTGAGTTCATTCTGATTGGCTTGGGCTGTGCATAGCCCCATCTTCCTCTGTTTTGTCACTGGACTTCAGGATGACTTGACTTCCCATATTACAAAATCCTAGTGAAAAAGTATAGAAAATCCATATGTTAGCATTGTTATGCAATTCTTATGATTACACCAGATTCTCCCAGCTTTTTAGAGGAGTTGATGTAAAGTTACATTTTACTATCAAACTATAATTGGAAAATTCACAAACTTTTGGAAAATGTCTGTATAGACTAATATGTTGTGCTTGGTGTAGAGTAGACCAAAAATCTCACATTACAGAAATAAAACACGGGCATTTATGTCATGTTCAAAATGTCATGATGCTGTATGAAATAGGTAGGACTTGCTAAATCTTCCCCGACTTTATCATTTAAGTGGGTTAGACTCAGACTTAGGAAAATTATCCTCTTCTCTTTCTTTTTTAATTGCAGGTTTCAATCTTCTTTATAAATATTTTTCCTTTAATGACTTTTTTTAAAAGTAAAAAGAGTTTCACTTTTCCAGGTTGATCCAAGATTTTTATTCTGGCCTCTGTATTAGAAAAACGGAGAAATAATTACTAACAGAACAGGCATATAGACCAGTGATCCCCAACCTTTTTGACACCGTGGCCCGGTACCGGCATCAGCTGGGCGCCGCGGCCCGGCACCGGCATCAACTGGGCGCCGCCATCTTTTTGACGAAAAAGTGCTTCCGGTGACCTCACCGGAAGCACTTTTTGTCAAAAAGATAACCAGCGCTCCGGTGAGCTTTTTCCGGTAGAAATGGCTACCCGGAAAAGCTCACCGAGCGTTGGCGCCACCATCTTTTTGATGAAAAAGTGCTTCCGGTGAGCTTTCTACCGGAAAAGCTCACCGGAAGCACTTTTTACCAAAAAGATGGCGGCGCCCAGCAACCAGCGGCCTGGTAAGACTTGTGTGAATGACTGCAGTGAATCAAAATTGCATTAAGGCAAAACAAGCTCAGAAATCTGATGAAAGTTATTTTTTTATTTTCAGGAGACAAATGATTTGCACAACTAATAGGTACTTTTATGTTTTAATATGACACTCTTCCTGCTAAGCATAATCAGAACAGTTTGTAACTTACACATCAAATCATATGCCATCATAAAAGGTGCAATACGAAATAACTAACAGTTTATAAAATATCAACAAAGGGTTTCTAATATTTTAAACCAATATTAAGTCCAAAGCCAGAATCCAAAGCCACTTTGTTCAAAATTGAAGCAGTACAACTAGGGACTATATATGAAAAATTGCCAAAATAATAATTTCTGGTAAAAGTTACCCCAAATGAAAATTACAAGAATATTTCATTAAGTTCTCCACATGGAAAATTCCTACTAGCATGTAATAGTTGTTTTTCCATTATAGGATGCAGATGGAATTATAATTTACTTTTTTGGGTATAAATTCTGTGAAGCTCTATCCATCTTCCTGAATTGGATGTAGCTGTGCAGTCAGAGAAAGCATTATTCTTTCTCCTCCTTGTTCCCCAAAATTTGAATTACCATTATTAGCTGCTTTAATGAATTGCTTTGTGTTTTAGTTTCTTTCCACCACACAATGCCTTCACCAGTAGCCATTTAGCTTTGCAATTTATGTTGCAGGTTTAAAACATGTAAAACAAACACACACACGTGCACACACGCAAAATAATAGCAATTTCTAATAAAAATACAGAAAAATTGTAAGTAAAATGTGAAAACACTAGTATATTTTGCTTATTTTAACAGATAAGGAGAATTAACCTATCTTCCACTTCACAAAGTGGGAATAGAATAGATTGGGATGCTGCTACGCATTGAATAGACAGAGTGTACTCACTTCTGAACCTCTTCTTGCTGTGGGGAATGAGTTTCTTAATTTATTTTGCAGGATGGTTCTTTTATTTACCTGCTGACTCCAACATCAAAGTGAACTTGATTTTAAGAAACTGTAATTTAAAAGAGCTATGGATTCAAGGAGATTTTAGGAGTTTATGGCTATTGTGGTTTCAGGGAGAGGGTTGAGTCTTTTCTGATGCCTCCAGTAATATACCTTAATATAGCTGAAAAATTGGTTTCCTCTCCCTCTCAAAATAAGGTATCTGGTGTTTTGAGTTGATAGTAAAAAGAAAGCTGAGCTCTATATACTCTTTCATTTTGTACAGTTCAGAGTTATGCTACTAAAAATCTACCAGAAAATAAACACGACAGCCAAAAAGCATTAAATTCAATGGCTGAACATTGATGGAGGAGGTTGCATTCCAGTAGGCAACTAATAATGGAAGAAATTGAGTTGCTTATAATATCATTTCAGTGATTCAGGAGGAGATCTTATCTATTGAATGTGTATTAAAAAGATTAAGGTACTAAGGTTAAAATCAAAGGGTAAGAACGAAAAATGTGCTAGCAACACAGAAATTATCATTACCTTCAACCTTCCATTTTCATTCCCTAAGGCAGTCCTTCTCAAACCTGAGTAAATTGCCTCAAATTTGGTAAAAGTGTTCTTTCTTTCGGTATCAATACCCAATCATAACAGGAACATTTAAATTGACATAAAGTGTTTTGTCTTAGACTGGGTGAAAAGGATTTTCTGATAAGCAATTTTGGGTAACGAAGGGAAAAGTTTGGAAAGCCCTGCTATAGGACATCCTATGATGCATTGCACCTCCATTCTGTGGTTTTCTGGTCATACTCCAGAGCAGTGTTTCTCAATCCTGGTAACTAGATGGGTGGAATTCAAGCCCCAGAATTTCCCAGTCCAGCATGGTGCCTGGAGAATTCTGGGAGTTGAAGTCCATCCATTTTAGAGTTGCCCAGGTTGAGAAACATAGCTTCAGAAAGATTGTGCTGGCATTTTTTTGCTTAATAGATTTCCTGGGTCAAGAAAAAGAGCAGGATACAGAGAGTGGTAAGGACAGCTGAGAAGATGATACGTAGGAAGCTCACTTCCTGTTATTCAGAATACTGCTTATAAGCGCTATGTGCTTAGAACTCAAAGCATTGTTAGAGACCCCACACACCCACTTCATGGTCTGTTTCTGTTGCTCCACTCTGGCAGGAGGTTTCGAAGTATTTCTAGCAGGAGTACTGGATTTTGTAAGGCTTCGTTACTTATGCCATCTGTCTGGTAAATTCACAAGATTCATTTTTCTTGCCATGTACATGTATACATCCAAAGTAGACTGTGATGTTTCTCTGTGTCATATATGTGGCTATGTGGGTATAGGCATAATGGTTATCTTTTGAGAGCTGAATGCAACAAAATTTCATTTTAATGTATGTTGATTAGTGTATGTTTAAAGGAACGCTAAGTTCTCATCTGTTCTGTTCTACTCAACTCAACTCTATTTTATTAGAAGGATAATCACTGGAAAAACATGGAATGATAACCAAGTAATAACTACATTATGTGGACCTCCAATAAAAGGGGAACCTTTGCAATTAACAATATGGAAACTAGCAGCGTCAAGGATTGGTCAAGTCATTCAGGCTTCCTTATAAATATCCTCAGATAGCAACAGCTGCAAAGTCAGCACAAAGACCATAAGGGAAAGCAACTCCTAAAGTCAACTACCTATAGATAAATTAGAACTACTAACATTTGGAACTGAGCATGAAGCCAATACCGAATCTTGGAATGGACATAAATACCAATCTGTGAATGCCAGGGAGGCAAGTTAATAAAAATATGTACATAATCACTGTTATGGGATAGGAAATACAGCTCATAAAACTAAATGTTTCTTTTTAAATTATGGGCTTCTCTGGTCAACCTTGATTCAGGAGCCTTGTTTCCCATAACAGGGTTGTCTAATTTTCATTGAGGGCTACAGATCCAACTTATAGCTCTTGTGGAATGGTGATAATAGAACCTAGAGCAGCAGTCTAGACCAGTGATCCCCAACCTTTTTGATGCGCGGCCCGGTACCGGCATCAGCTGAAAGCCGCCATCCTTTTTGATGAAAAAGTGCTTCCGGTGACCTCACCGGAAGCACGTTTTCATCAAAAAAGATGGCGCCAGCGCTCCGGTGAGCTTTTCCGGGTAGAAATGGCTTTCTACCCGGAAAAGCTCTCAGCGCGGCGCCGCCATCTTTTGATGAAAACATGCTCCGGTGAGCTTTCTACCGGAAAAGCTCACCAGAAGCACTTTTTCATGAAAAAGATGGCGGCGCGCAAGCTTTGCCCAGTAGGAGTTGTTCCGCGGACTGGTACCGGTCCGCGGACCAGTGGTTGGGGACCCCTGGTCTAGACAGTAGTCAAGTAGTCTTTGTCCAAGAAGATGCTCCACACCCATACAATGGAATTCCTGGACAGGGAAAGATCACACTGGTTGATATGGGAAATAGGGGAAAGGGTGTCATAAATGAGAACAGAGTACAATTTCCTACCATGCACTTATGCAAAGTGCAGGAGATCCTAGAGGAGACAATGGAAGTAGATTAAGGATACTGTAACTCTTTTATTGTATTATTTTACATGAGTAATCCGGTCCATTCAGGTCAGCGTCTTGTTATATTACAATTTTAAGATATTTTTGTATTGAAATTTAAAAGCAGCAAGTTCTGCATTTATAGCTATAATAATTTACAGCTCTGTGTTGTTTACCTAATAATTATCTAGTCAGCATCCCAGTATGAGTTCCATTGCAGTTTTAGACTTCCCACTTTCATTGGAAAATGTTATTAATTCTGCAAATGGTGTAGTATTAAAATGTAGGTTTACATAATGTATGCGTGTAATAATGTACATATTGCTTTGTGTGTCTTCAGAAGAGACCCTCTTTCAAGCAAATCATTTCGATTTTGGACTCCATGTCAAATGATAGCAACCTTCCAGACCAGTGCAATTCATTCCTGCATAACAAGGCAGAATGGCGGTGAGTCCTCATAATTCCCACCAATAATGACATTTCCTGTGGGGAGAAATGAAGTATTTTTCCAGAAAAATACACTGCCAAAATTAGATATCCAGTGTTTGAATTTTCAAAATTGTGCAACCCCCACTGACAGCCATCATTGTTTCACTGCCAGGTGGGAAAAATTGTGTTTCCCACTACTTGTTCCATGTTGGTGCTTTTTCTGCATAATGATGATCAGAAACAAGTTTGCAAATTGTATCTGGTATATTTAGAAGCAATGAGTTTAAATCAGATGTAAAGCAAAATGGCCAAATCAGCCCTCCAAATTAAATTTGTAAGCGTTAAGAATGAAAGTAAGGAATAACAAACAGCTATGAATCAAGGGACCAGAACTTAGTTGCAAAATAGAAAATGTTCTTGTCTTGTGACTAAATAATTTATTTAGCCATCCAGAGCCAGAAAAGCAGGATAATCAGTATGCAGACGTAATATTTGCCATCTCAAAAATTTGCAGTCATTATTTGGTCATTTTCATACATATGTTATTGCAAGGCTCTCTTCTGTTTTTCACTGATCCTTGAAAAATTCTCCAGAGAATTGTCTAGTCTGGATTTATGAAGCAGCATGTATCCTGGCTATCTGTTTTTGGTATCTCTTGCTCTTGTTCTTTCCCAGATTACACAGCTGTAAGATTATGTGCGCAAGTAATTACTAAATTGAAAGAGATTGGGTGGGATCCAATTTTAGTCATTTGTACTTAAATTAGTCTTGACTTTGTTGTTTCCATTGATCTAGGTGAGTCTTCCATCCACTATTAATATCCTTCATTTGTGGTACCTTCTGTGCTAAAAGTCTTTCTTTACTGGGCAGACTTGAGCATGTTCTTTTTCAGACATAAATCCTGTGGTATTCAGCTGGACTTATTCCAGAGAAATAGTTATACGTCCAATCTTTAAACCATTCCAATCAGATGTATGCATAAATATAAAAGTAGAATATATTGATACATTTAAAGCAGCTCTGCTTAGATTGCTGTGAAGGCAGATGAGAAGGGATCTGTACAAGAAGAGGATAATGCAACGAATCTTGCTGTAGTCTAAATTAAGGAACCTTGGCCATTCTCCAGGTAATGCAGAGCACAATTTAGTAGTCTACTTGATGGTTATATGCCTGCCTCCTTTGGAGACTGGCAAAGATAGCCATGCAAGAAAGATTAGAGAGATCTGAGCATGCAAATAATATTTAAAATCCCAGGATGAATAAGGATTTGCCAATACAAAACATCCTAAAATTTAAGGGGAGAAATAGTGGTGAACTGATAACAAGCAAGAGAATTTTACTGCAGGGATGGAAAATGTGAGCACAGATGGGAGGTTTGAGCCAAGTCACATGATGCAAGTATAAATAGCTTGTTTTAGAACTGACATTCTTCTTGCACTGACTCAGCAGTGTGGCAATAATCCACACTAACACAGACCAGGATGTATTGTGCCATCTACTGATACAAACTGCAAATTGCACCAGAGTTAAAGCTTCACGCTTCTTATAATTCTTCGTGACAAATCCTTCCCATAGGATATTAAATATGTGTACTGGAGAGCAAGTCCCGCTTATTTTCTACAAAGTGTATTTAGGATTAAGAATTTCCAGATATGTTTAGGTTTTCCAATTGAAGCCAGGCAACCTGTATGGCTTTTTACAGGTGGCTAAACTGAGCAACGGTAAAGGGACACGGTAAGATGCTGAGCTTGTCAATCAGAAAGGTCGGCAGTTTGGCGGTTCGAATCCCTAGCACTGCGTAACAGAGTGAACTTCTGTTACTTGTCCCAGCTTCTGCCAACCTAGCAGTTTGAAAGCATGTAAAAATTCAAATAGAAAAATAGGGACCACCTTGGTGGGAAGGTAACAGAGTTCTGTGCCTTTGGCGTTTAGTCATGCCGGCCACATGACCACAGAGACGTCTTTGGACAGCACTGGCTCTTCGGCTTTGTAACAGAGATGAGCACCACCCCCTAGAGCTGGAAACGACTAGCACGTATGTGAGAGGGGAACCTTTACTTTTACCTTAAACTGGGAAATGGTTGCTAATGTTATTAAGAACTTAAAGTAGCTAGGGCTGCCTTTTGTTTTAAAAAAAGGGTGATCGTTTAGATTTATGAGGGAGCAATACAATATAAAGCTGTCAATGCAAGTATATAAGTATATTTTTAAAAGTATAGTCTTGGTAACAATTTTTGAGGTCTCTAGAAGTCACACCCAAATATTTCTGGAGGATATATGTACCCCAGGGTCTCAAATTGTGCATCTCTGTTCTAGAGAGAATTAAGTCTTATTGTATTTAGAAACTTAGGTGAAAATAAGATAGAGGAGGAGACATAAAATAAAACTTGTACAAAACAGGAATTCTGCCATGTTCGATTACTTATGTTTGGACTGCCTATCCTGTTTCATAAAATAATTCAGCTATCAAAAACTAGTACATTATCATGAGCTTCCTAATCTTGGAAATAACACATTAAAAACCAAGGCCAAAGTTGCTTTAATGGACATTGTTAAAAACAGTATTGACCACAGATACAATACATTTAGTATATTTAGGAAACTAAGATTTTCCCCTAGTTTATTTTTTGGTTGACAATTTTACCAAAATGGCTCCAGTAATTGTAGGAAGCCTTCATAAAATGTAGCACAGGGATAATTGGTGAAATTCCCTCCACTCATCTCAGCATGACTGGCTGGGGAATTCTGGGAGTTGAAGTCCACAGGTTTTAAAGTTGCCAGGGTTGCACGCTGCTGTTTTAAACCAGCTGGCTCCTTCTGTTTGCAGAAGGGCACAATTAGTTACTACCCTGTTTCTCCAACAATATGGCCTCCCCCAATAGGAAGTCCCAGCATGTTTTATAGGCATGAAATGAAATTAAGCCCCTCCCCCAAAATTAAGGCCTATATTAAAACATGCAAAATGGGGGGAATGGTGGGGGGGCTTGCCGTTAGGAAGTACTTTTGTTGCACACCCGGATATGGTGCTGCCTGCGTTGACCCCAATACGAAGTGCCCTACCAACGCCGAGGTCAACATCCAAGCGTCGCCGCCCCGCCCACCGAAGATGCAAAGGGCGGGAAATTAAGTCACCCCCGAAAAGATGGCCTAGCCATTTTTTCGGAGCTCAAAAATAAGACCCGGACTTATTATATGAGAAACACGGTATCTATTGTGAATATGCTAATTTAATTTAAAATAATTTTTCTGAAATTATTAATGAAGCTATTATTGCACTTCATTTAAATTTTTATCTCATGTAACACTAAGACAGCAGGCAATGTTAATTTGTAGGAGTACTAAAATAAATGGAACATACATGATCACCAGTGCTCGATGTAAATTAATATATTTGTACAATAAGATATATTAATTGAGCAATGTATAGAAGCATTCTGTTTAATTACACTTTTATTATATATTTTTTAAAAGAATGCAGCATTTTTGAGAATCTAACCTTTCTCTACCAAGTGCTTTCTTGCCTAACCAGACAATAGCAAGCACAGCAAAAAAAATCCTGGTGCCTTGAACCCTGAAGAGTTTTAAGTGAGGAAAACCCTGCTTCAAATCAGGAATGGAAACCATTTTAGTTAATTTAAGGAAAACCTAGCAAAAGGGTTTAGCTACCGAACAGTAAATCTGAATAATAGAAATAATATAATATGAAGCTTACAATCCAGCCTTCATATTTTAGAGGAAACCAATGATTCCCCAAATAGAATTTTTTTTTGTACCTTCAAGTTTATTCCTCTTAAAAAAACAATTTTTAAGTGCAAGTCTACATTTATTTATGTATTTAGTTTTTAAGGTCACCCAATCAAAAACAGCTCTGAGCAACCTTAAAAAATAATCACTGTGATCAGTCAGGTTTACTTGTACTGATGATGAATCAGTATGTTTGGGGCTGACTTCTGAATATACCTATGTACAACTATGCTATAAATCTCCTTCCACAGTTCAACTTCAAAGTTACCTTGATCATCACGCGTACACTTTTCTTCGATTTGTTGACATGTTATGGATAATTAAAGTGTTAATTACTATTATTTCAAATACAGTAGGAATTCTATTTCTTTAAAATTGAAATGGCAATACTGATCTATTAAACTAGGTTTAATATACCAACGAAAGCCTGTATAATTTTAAGGATGCTGTCTTACTAAGTGACTAGGTTTAATAGAGCTATTAATAGATATTATTAATAAATTAATACTATTAATCTATGAATTATTAATCCAGGCTTGACTAGCAGACTTCCAAGATCCCTTCCAACTCTATTATTCTATGTTCTATGATCTGCTACCTAAAGTAATTTAAGTCAGCTTATACATCATAGGCCTGTAAAAGCTTTGCCACTCTTGCAGCAAAATGCAGTGGGACTGAGATGGATATATTCCCAAGCTTGGAAAATGGATCATCACACTTCAGACTTCAAGAGTGTGAGAGTCCTTCTCCTAATGAAAAAAGAAAAGAAAAGTAGCCCAATAGGAAAAGAGCCAGGGATGAAACATTTTCCTCAGATATGCTGTTGATTTTATGTAGAGGCATAAAATGTTGTGTGAGTGGGAATCATTGGAAAGTACAGGTGAAACTCGAAAAATTAGAATATCGTACAAAAGTTCATTTATTTCAGTAATGCAACTTAAAAGGTGAAACTAATATATGAGATAGACTCATTACATGCAAAGCAAGATAGTTCAAGCTGTGATTTGGCATAATTGTGATGATTATGGCTTACAGCTCATGAAAACCCCAAATCCACAATCTCAGAAAATTAGAATATTGTGAAAAGGTTCAATATTCTAGGCTCAAAGTGCCCCACTCTAATCAGCTAATTAAACCATAACACCTGCAAAGGGTTCCTGAGCCTTTAAATGGTCTCTCAGTCTGGTTCAGTAGGAATCACAATCATGGGAAAGACTGCTGACCTGACAGTTGTGCAGAAAACCATCACTGACACCCTCCATAAGGAGGGAAAGCCTCAAAAGGTAATTGCAAAAGAAGTTGGATGTTCCCAACGTGCTGTATCAAAGCACATTAATAGAAAGTTATGTGGAAGGGAAAAGTGTGGAAGAAAAAGGTGCACAAGCAGCAGGAATGACTGCAGCTTGGAAAGGATTGTCAGGAAAAGGCCATTCAAAAGTGTTGGGGACTTTCACAAGGAGTGGACTGAGGCTGGAGTCAGTGCATCAAGAGCTACCACACACAGACGGATCCTGGACATGGGCTTCAAATGTCGTATTCCTCTTGTCAAGTCGCTCCTGAACAACAAACAATGTCAGGAGCATCTTACCTGGGCTAAAGAAAAACAGAACTGGTCTGTTGCTCAGTGGTCCAAAGTCCTCTTTTCTGATGAGAGCAACTTTTGCATCTCATTTGGAAATCAGGGACCCAGAGCCTGGAGGAAGAATGGAGAGGCACACAGACAAGATGCTTGAAGTCCAGTGTGAAGTTTCCACAGTCTGTGTTGATTTGGGGAGCCATGTCATCTGCTGGTGTTGGTCCACTGTGCTTCATTAAGTCCAGGGTCAACACAGCCCTCTACCAGGAGATTTGGAGCACTTCATGCTTCCTTCCACAGACAAACTTTATGGGAATGCTGACTTCATTTTCCAGCAGGACTTGGCACCTGCCCATACTGCCAAAAGCACCAAAACCTGGTTCAATGACCATGGGATTACTGTGCTTGATTGGCCAGCAAACTCACCTGACCTGAACCCCATAGAGAATCTATGGGGCATTGCCAAGAGAAAGATGAGAGACACGAGACCGAACAATGCAGAAGAGCTGAAGGCTGCTATTGAAGCATCCTGGTCTTCCATAACACCTCAGCAGTGCCACAGGCTGATAGCTTCCATGCCACGCCGCATTGAGGCAGTAATTGCTGCAAAAGAGGCCCAAACCAAGTACTGAGTACATATGCATGCTTATACTTTTCAGAGGTCCGATATTGTTCTATATACAATCCTTGTTTTATTGATTGCATGTAATATTCTAATTTTCTGAGATTGTGGATTTGGGGTTTTTCATGAGCTGTAAGCCATAATCATCACAATTATGATAGCTTGAACTATCTTGCTTTGCATGTAATGAGTCTATCTCATATATTAGTTTCACCTTTTAAGTTGCATTACTGAAATAAATGAATTTTTGCACGATATTCTAATTTTTCGAGTTTCACCTGTGTATTTCAAAGCAGTGGAAAAGACTAGAATTCACTTTCAGCTCATCTTCACATCCTGCTGACTAACCCAGAGATGCCTCATTAATTATTTTTAAAGGGCATGTCTACATGAGGCATAAAATTTTGTAAATAAATTGCATAATAAAAAAAACAGCCTTGGTCCAAGCCTGTAGGAAAGTATCTTAAATCATATTTTTCTGTTTCAGTTTTAAAGTAGAATTTCCCCTCCTTTTCCAACAAAAAGTCTTGCTACGGACATGGTCTGTGACACTTTATGACCCGATGAAGATGCCCTAATCATACTGGGGCATTTCCAGATATTATTTTCAAATTGCACACTTAATTGTACTTGTATGTTGACTCAATCTCATTGTTTCATACTAAAATATGAAGAGAACCAATGACAAATTCAAGGACTTAACTGTTCAGAATGAAGCTCCTCTGTGTTTGAAGAAGCCTCTTGGTTTACTTTCAGAAACATTTATATTTGGCCCTTTCCCTTTCCCCTTCTTTGTTGAGTCGAAGGCTGGTTGATAGTGAGTGGAAAAGGGGGCTTGAGAAGGTGTCCGAGCTGGATGATTGAGGTAGTAAAGGGTTCAGGAAGCAAACATGAAGCCTGCCAAGCCTCAATTTGCATCAGGTTTCTAAAAGAGCGCCTCTTCTTTTGGTTTAGGGTTCAAACAAATCTCTACTCTGCTGATTAAATGTCCTACTTGAAACAGCACTATACTTTTCACTCTTACACATTTTATTAACATTCGTATGGAAAATATCTGTGAACTATTTGTTCTTGCCAAGGGAAGGCACAATTTAACAAATTTCTCTCTATTTAGATGTGAAATCGAGGCCACCTTAGAGAGGCTGAAGAGATTGGAACGTGATCTGAGCTTTAAGGAACAGGAACTAAAGGAAAGGGAAAAACGCTTGAGAATGTGGGAGCAGAAGCTAACTGAACAATCCAACACACCGGTAAGTACTGTTATAGTTTTTGTTTAAAAATGGAATCTGAAAATCCAACAAAAACTTGAATCTAAGAAATGTCTTAAGCTACACTTGCACTCATATGGCAGAACTCTCATATTTTCCTGCTTTGAACTGCAAGTGGCCATGTTTTGTTAGACATGTTTTTTGAAACTGATTAGGTGAAGATTTCAAGAAATAAAGCAACTTTAGCTGCTTTATTATAAGACTTTATAATAAAGAAGACTTTATTATAAGAATTAAAGTCCAATTAAACTATTCTTAAATTTGTTTTGAAGATAAGGTATCATCCATCTAAATTAATCTGGCATGTGATAAATTTAAATGCAATAATCTGGAGCTTATTCTCAGATAAAATGTTGTTGGATTGCAATCTACAGTAAATGCCATTATTCTCTGGGTCTTGTCTTACAGGTAGCCATATATATATATATTAGGGCTACACAGAGATCCATATTTAAAATTATGTGGAACTATTCACAAAGGAAACTATTCACAGGAAAGGGCAACATGAATGCCCACATAACTCCAAAGATATTTTCCCTTTTGAATCTGGATTGCTACACATATTGATACCATTTTAGCATAATTGTTTATCTCTTGGCTAACCAACTGGGGGGGAAAGACTTAAATGAATCATAGATGAAATCTACAAAATTCAAATGGCTCAATCAAAGATGTACCAGGTCTTAGATCCAATTTAATGTCCCAAAATATCAAAATACAATTTGAACTCTTGCCAAAGTTAAAAGGCAGAAAAATCCCCTGCAATCCCATGGAAAGAAATAGCATGATCTCGTCCCTTTCATCTACATTGATACCTCTGTTATGAAGGCATAGCAGATCTCTTAACCCTGTAGCTTCATTCTGAATCACTGTATTGTGAAACTGTCACAATATTTAGAACTTGGGTCAGTTGGGATGTTTTTTTAAAAAAATAGTTATTATACTCATGTCCCACTTTTCCTTTGAGAAGTACAGAGCATCTGATTGGGGGAGAATCTGGGATCTGCACGTAAGAAACTGAACAGACTGTGATCTGCTTTGCTTTAACAATATGTGCCTTCAGGCTGCTTCATGGATTGCACATTTTCAGAAGCAAATGGATATGTTTCAGGCATTGGATTCTGTTATGTAAATGACAAGTCTTGTTGCTGTAAGATATATTGAGATTAGAGCATGTCTGTATAAATTAGTGCAGCACAGGAAGGAGGTTCAGATTTTTCTTCCCATTAATATAATGCATTCCATAAAAATAGTGATTTTAGATGGAATCAGGTGGGAGAGACATAGAAATTGCACCGGGAACCATTTGCATTCATGTCTAAATGACTGTTTTCCTGTATAAAGGGAAAAACATGAGTAACATTTTCTATCTAAATCTGAATCTTGCTTCCTAAAGGAGTCATCATTGCTTAATTTCATATGCAGTGAAATGATATATATGCCCAAGTAATGGCTGCATAAAAACGGAGATATATATATATATAAAAGTAGCTTTCAAGCAGAACACGATTACTTTAACATCTTATGACATCTGTTGGTAGCAAACAGCCAAGCTTCTATTTGCATTATTTAATTACTGTATGTTGCATTTTACTTCTGCCCAAACTGATGAGCTAATAGTCTTCATCCACCACTGCCTCTTGATCCAGCATTCATTTGCAATGTTTATCAAACCTGCAGATGTTGCAGGGTGTTGTCCTTCTGTGCTTCACTCTGCAGAGTGCACTATACTTACCATTTAATCTAAGCTGGGATTTTGGCCTGTTCACTCTTCCTGCACCTTCTTTCTGAGGCACAGCTTAATGGCATCCGTATGAATGACACTGCATGTGTATTCCAGCTGTGAACATGGAGTAGGCTATAATGGTGAAGCATGAGTGTTTCCTAGAAGCAAGGTGTTCTCTCTAGATAGCTCGTAGGCTTCCTTTAATGTCTGCAAAGATTGAGTAGCTAAGATATAGGCCATCACCTATGTGGTTCACAGCATGAAACATAGCCGTAATGAGCTGATCTTTTCCCTGAGTGAGGCTAAGGGATTTTTATCCTGCACTATTGCTTTTTTGCTGCGACTTTTTACTGGCTGGCTTTGCTGAGGGAAAGTGTTGTGCTCAAGTCTATTGTGCTCACCGTAAACTTCTTTTCTATAGGATATTAATACAACCCTTCCACGGCAAGCAAATGAAAAGGGAAGGCTAAAATGAAATTGAAAGTGAAGTACTTTCAAGCTCCGGGACCTATAGCTGAAAGGGCTTCTGTCAGATTTTTGAATAATGAAAAGCCTTGCCGCTTCCAAACCACCTTTCCCTCCCCCTTTTCCTTCGCTTCTTAAGAAATTAACTTCAGAATTCATCTACATATAAAAACAAATTGCAGATGTTTTGTGAGTCTTGTCAAGCAGTGGCCTGTATTTGAGAGGATGGAAGCAGGAGCAAATACATATTTGGATGAAAGAGGAAGAAAGAGCTGAACTGATATGCATATTTTTCTTCTTTTTCCGGAGTATTCAAATCGCAGTGAATAAAGGCTCATGATTTGGTTTCATAAAGGACATTTGAAAAGGATATTATATTGCTGGCCCGTCTTTAAAATGCTTCTGTTGTTCAAAAAAAAAAGAGGAGTTGACCTGTGGGAGTCATTAGCATTTGTAAATCAACTCAAGCCTTTGGCCTCTTCAGAAGGTTTGAAGGAGCAAAAATGGGATATTGGCCACATAGTTACACACTGAGGCAATAGATCCCATAAAGGCAGTACCTTACTAGATTGCAGGCAAACGGTTACATGACTGGAAGCTCATCTTTGCAGCTTTTAAAAATACACTTCTCACATGTAAAGTGGCATGACTAATAAAAGGCCAGCAGTAGGATTAGGTGCACTGAATCACCTTAGATTAGCACCCAGTTTTAACATCCTGTCAAAGAGATCTTGCTGTCCCTTGATTAAGAAACAGAGCTTGGATAAAGATTGAAAGCTACAGATTTGTGCAGTGAGTTGTACAAGTCAGAGAAAAACCAGCTATGGTCCAAGATGGATAACAAAAAAAATCGAACTCTGTTCTTCAATTGAAAAGCAAGAATAAGGTGTTTTATAAAAATAAAAACCACAATACAGCCCTATTGTTTTTCCTTGCTTCACGTCATTGGTTTGAAATTATTTTTCCCTCAGGAATTTTATCTAAACTAAACCCCATTGCTAGAGAAATTAACCAAAAGACATGGTGATAGTATGGGTTGTGATATTGCAGTTATTTTGAAGCATGGTCCAGCTTTATAGCAGAGAGTTATGCTACAATCAAGGTCAAAACAGGCAAGAGGCTAGCTCCTTCAGTCTAGTTAATGTGCCCATTTTGTTATGTAGATAGCTGCTTGACTCTTCATTCCCCCTTGCTAGCTCCTGACAAGAGATGCCCTTTCAGAAGCTGCTATTTTCATCTCAAGACAAGCTTCAAACTCAGCAGAGTGAAGGATTGCCTTGACATACAAATAACAACTTGCCACAGGCAGGGCAAGGCAGTTCTCTTCTCTGCCCTCAATAGTCTTGAGGCAGCTAAGGGCTTACATAACTGAAATGTAATCCTGTGGCATCAAAAAAAATTTTTTTTATTTTGCCTCCAAGGCAGAATTTTAATCTGGGATTACTGCTTTTGAAAATTCACTTCAGATGGGGCATAGGTGAATAAATACTGAAGTACAGTTCCTTTATTGCTGAGTAACTACGCTTGGCCCTGTTGCTGCAAGAATTTTTGGACAAAAGTAGGGAGTAGCTTAAAGGCAAGATTAAGCCATTTGCCTGTTGTTGTTTTTTCTTTTTCTTTTTAAAGTAACATTTTTTGTTCATGTCAAGGCTGCTGTTTCTAATAGTTCGGGTTTAACATGAGACAGTAAAAATGCAGACAAGTAAAAAGGCAAGCTTTGCGAGGTTTTTTTTCCTTCACTGTTCCAGTAAGAACAGGAACTATTTACAGTCCTTCCACAGGGACATCCTTTACTGCAAAAGGGATTCAATTTTTTTAAGCCGAGAAGCTCAGCTCATTGTCAGTTTGGGGAAGAAATTCTCATTTTTATTTATTTTTAAAAAAGAAAAGCTTAATTAATATGCAAGAATTAGCGTATAGAACTTATGTCAGGAATTGGAAGCAGATGGAGACACATGCTAAGCAGAGAGTTTTCAAGTTTAGGGACTAAGCAGCAGCTGCTCAGCACCTGCTCTGTCATTGTCAAACATTGTGGTGACATTGACATGGAATTGAAAGGAGGACAAATTGAGCAGTTTTGTGGATATATTATGGAAACTCATCCCTCTCAGTCCTGATTTACACATCCAAATACCGGCTACTTGTAATGTAACTCAAGAGTGTTCAGTGTAGCAAGCCATCAGTATGAAGCAGCCTTATTATTTATTTGGGGTAATTTTTTTTAATGCACTGATGCAAATACACACAGATCTCCACCCCCCCCATATGCAATTTGGAGCTGTAAAGACAAGTGATAATAAACTTGAATGGAATAAGAAGGTGCTTCAAACAAATGGCCGGTTGCAGGGCTCAAGCCACATCTGCTGCAGCGTAAGGCAATTTTTCTGCTGCTCTTTGTAAAAATCAACTAGGATTAGGATTCTAATCTTCATTCATTCAACTTTTATACTAAAAATCAGTACAGTAGGATTATTTTGGGTTTAGTGTGCTTAGCTTTCCAGGTGTCTTAAAGCTCCATCATATACTAAGCTGTCCATTTTCCATACGGTATAAACAAACCATAGTTTGCCCTCCATTGAGCTTTGCTTCTCGATCTCATCTCTTTTGGGGACCACAGCAAAGCCTGTGTCAAACTTTCAATATGTGGTTGCAGGAGAATCAGAAGGGCAACATCTATAGTAGGTTTTCGAGGTGGTCTTGGCTACTTTTGGAGTCTATAGATCAGTGGCCCCCAACCGTTTGGGGACCAGGGACTGGTTCTATGCAGAGAGGTTTTTCTGTGGACCAGAGGGGGCATGCTTTCAAGTGTTGCTTGCATCCCATGGATGGGGCTTCACTTGTTTGCGTGGCCCTGTTTCTGGCATGCCTATGGCCCAGTGCCTGTCCCGTCTGAGGGATGGGGACCACTGCTCTAGACAAAAGACCCAACATATGAACTTTGTCTCATTTTGGACTTTTCTAAAAAAAACAACACCTTCTATATTCTAAAATAGTTTATATACTTTCATAGGCTAGATGGGGATGGTTGAAAAAATATCCCAAGAGAAGGCAGTGGCAAGCATTTTTATATTTCCTTAGTAAACTACATGGATGTGTCTGTAAAGCAGAGGTGTGGAAAATGCTGAATTCTGGGAGTTGAAGTCCACAAGTCATAAAGGGGCCACAATTCCCCACCCCTGCTGTAAAAGAATCAGGCATTGAGCTAAAGCTGAAGCAGATTATTATTATTATTATTATTATTATTATTATTATTATTATTATTATTATTATTATTATTATTATTATTATTATTATTATTGTAAAAGAAGTTCTGTGTGACAAATGGCAAAGCCAAACATTCAAAGTATTCTTCCAGTAGAGGCCTTTTATTAATTCAGAGGTATGTCCTGTTTGTATAGCTCACGTAATCTTTTCCTTACTCCACATGGATTGGAACATTGATTCTCCACTTCACCAATTGTTTTTTGCAACAAATTAATACATAATACTGAGCCAGAGTGATTAACTCAAGACCACTACGGCTGGCGTTTTGAGTTTTGCATCCTGTGATTCTACCTCAGCTTCTTACAGCTCTGTTATGCTAGCCTTCAAAACAAAGTATATTTAAACATTGTTCTGGCCTGAGTTTGAACATGCATTTCTTTGTATGTTTAGGCTGAGAAGAAATAAATTATATGAAGAAAGAAACAGCTTAACCCAATCACTGGGAATGGCTGCAATTTTAAGCTTCACATCAAATACATTATCAGGAACCTTAAAAAGCCAGAAAGCTCTATCAGAATGGCCATGTAATATCTGTCCTATTAGTTGTTGCAAAAACACAGCTGGTGGGTGCAATATCTGTGCATTAATGCAGAGTCTTTCACTTTTTTTCCAGGAACGAGGTTGTCAAGGGGACAGCCAAAAAGTCTCATTCAGACAGTAGCTAATAGTTTGTATAGACAAAAGAAATGTCCAGCAATTGCCAATGAAGTGGAAAGAAATAAAATATGACATAATGCATTTTTTAGCCTCAGAAATGCCTCTGCTTGGTTAGATCACAACTTGCCCATTTTCCTTTATGCATAGCCATATAGTAGAATGCATATACTGTAGACTTCTGTTTGCATAGATGGAAAGTCTCCCCCCTCTCCTTATCTCCAGGCAGATCCCCAAAACTCTTGAACAAGCAAGCATAAGAAGGTAGCAGAGAGTATAGGAATATGAAACCATTCCCTGACAGAAGAGGTCGGGGTTAATTGAATGCCATCCCCTTTGAGAGTATGAAGCTTTTGTGAGTTCCTTAGGATTCTCTCAGTAGAAGTATTTATCTTGTCTTCTGGAATTTTTGCATCTGGGGACGGAATTATGTCACACAGCTGTAACGTACAGACTGCTTTATTTTTAAAAAATATTTGTGTGGCAATAAGCCTCTTCTACATATCCTTGGCAGCCACTGTCCAGGAGATGGAGACTCTTGTGTCCATCATAGCTTATGGCATGAATGGTATCCTATAGGAAATAATGGGAATTTATTTTTGTATTAAGGAGCTATCATAAAACATCATAGCTGAAATCTTGTATATATTAATTGTTATTTTCCAGTAAAAAAAGGTATGGATTGTTTATTGATTCTGAAGAGTCAGAATTTTATTTATTTCTCCAGAATTAATTTGATTGTCAACCATTGGTAACTTTTGATTCCAATAAAAAATGGGCACATAAAGCAGACATAAGCCATATAAAGTTTTGCAGAGGCAAACTTTTTATCAGTCAGGAATATTTCTTCCCCGTGTGAGACTCTGAAATATTTAATCACACACACACATTAATTTTGAAAACAAAATATGTTTTGATTGTTTTCCCTTTTATTTTGTTAAAATTATTCTCAGACTAGATGGTACTACCAAAAAGAACAAAAACCCCACTCTTCTAATGATGCACAAAATTTATATCTTATGATGCCTTATATATGGCTTAGGTTTCTGATATTTTTATGGAGTTACAATAACCAAGTCCTTAAAAAAATAAATGCTGACTTGGCATTTTGTATTAAAATTCACTAATCATTTTACTTTCTGTTTACTGCTAACTAATCTGATGGTGTCTTTTGCTGGGATTTTAATTGGTTTCTAATTTTCCTTTCCCCTCCCCCTCTGTCCTTCCTTTCCTTTTTCATTAGTTTTGCTTCCCTTTTGCTGCCAGAATGTCTGAGGCATCTTACTTTGAATCTAAAACAGAGGAATCAAACAGTGCAGAGATGTCATGTCAGATTACCACCACGAGTAATGGGGAGGTAGCTGGCATGAACCAGAGTCTGAAGGCCTTGATGATGCAAGGTTTTGGGGATGTCTTCTCTATGAATGAAGCAGGATCCACCCTGCATTCTGGAATGCAGATCAATATGCAAGCCAAAAAGAATTCTTCCAAAACCACCTCTATGAGAAAAGGGAAGAAAGTCAACTTGGCGCTGGGGTTCCATGAATTCGACTTATCTGATGAGGATGATGAGGATGATGATACCGATGAGGAGATCGATTTTGAGGATGACAGTGATTAGCAGGAAAGGAAAGCTGTGAGGACTCTAATCTGGCATCTGTTACAAAAGGGAGAGAAAGAAGAACATTGAGAAAAAATATCCTATGTTTTTCATTTCTGAGCAAGAACAGAGCACCATTTTGTTGCACAGAACCATTTTGTTTTCTTATTTGTGAGAAATCATGTTCCTTATGTTTATACCCTCCATGTGGTTTTTTTTTTTTTTTTTTGCTTTCAGTTTTAAAATTAAACAAGTTTGGGTTGTTTGTTTATTTAAGGTTTTTGTTTTGTTTATGTTGACCTATTGTTGACATAGTTATGGCTCAACACTAATTCTGAAACTGCTGGAGTTTTCTTTTAAGTATACATCTATCATTATTTCTTCCTCCTCTGGGTCTCTTGAGCAGGTTAACAGATAAAATTATAATTCCATTCAGGGTTTCCTTGCATGTTTTATAGCTGTAATTCCAAAGATTCATATATATAGCAGTGGGCTGTATTCTAGAGTCAGTTTGGTATAGTGGTTAAGGCATCAGGCTAGAAACCAGAATATTATGAGTTCTAGTCCCATCTTGGCCACAAAACTGGGTGAGTGACCTTGGGTCACTTTCCCTCAGCCCTAGAAAGGAGGCAAGGGCAAATCACTTCTGAAAAACCTTGCCAAGAAAACTGCCGGGACTTGTCCAGATGGTCACCAGAAATCAACACTGACTAGAAAGCGCAAATAGACAAACGTATGTATATTAAGATTTATAGGAAACAAACATTTTCAGATGCTCACTTTATCTGGCAGTACAACTCACCTATTTGGGCAACGTGAGAGAACATAATCGGTTTTACCGATTCTGATATAGATTTCCTGCCAGACAAGTAACATGTCCTTAGCTTTATTGTAAAATAAGTTTTAAAAAATCTAATCCAAACAAAGCTTTCTTGAATAGCTGGATTGCTCGTGTGATAAATATATATTTTCCATACTGTTGCTTATTTATTCTCATTTCTGTCTCTTTCCTGTTGATAAAAATCTCAGTAAAATGAAAAAAAAAGAACACAATGCAATGATATTTAAATCCACCAACTTCTTGTGTCAAAGCAAACATAAAATTCAGATTTCCTCAAAGTATGATTATATTTCAAACAAAATTTTATAGAATCAACCTAGAATCCTGGTTAGGGCTACAACACGTTGCTGAGTGCTTTGGTTAATTTAAACAAAACTTTTGATGGAATACCACTTTCCACTTAATCAGGCAACATATTTGTAAGAATGTTCATTTTTTAAGGAATTTAGGAATCTATAAAATGATAAAGGACTTCCTTATTTTGTGCACACTTTTTTTCTTCCCTGGAGTTACTTCTTTTTATTTTACATGTTTTATCATTCTGAAATAATTGAAAGGGAATCCGTTGTGTTGATTCTCGAACCCTTCCAGCGCACCCCTTGCCTAGTCTGCTTTCTCCGCTTTCTATGGTGGAGTTCTTAGACAGAAGAAAAGCTGCTGAAAGTTTCTACACTGACTTGGAAGACATATCAAATTCAAATCATTATATCCTAAAAATGATAGTTTGATTAATTCTATAGCCTCTAGGACAGGGGTGTCAAACTCAATTTCATTGAGGGCCACATCAGGGTTGTGTTCGACCTCGGGCTGGGGTGGAGAGGCCACGGTGGGCGTGGCCAGCTCAACATCACTCCTGTTGGAGCCACCTGTGGTAGCCCGAACTCTCTGCTGGAGAAAACGGGCTCCATAGCTCCATTTTCAGTTGCCACGGCTTCCTGCAACCCTTTGCCAGTGAAAACAGAGCTCAGGAGAGTGGGCTAGTCCTTTGCTGTTTCCAGGGCGGCCTCGCAGACCAGATCTAAGTACCCCATGGGCCGGATCCAGCCCCCGGGCCTTAAATTTGACACCCCTACTTTAGGATATTCCGAAGGATTATAGTCTTAAATTGCAATTCTGTAGAGAGATAACTGATGGTAAAGCCAATCTCAGGAAGCTTACTTTTTAGCGAACAAGTTTCCCTTGTAAATTATCTTGAATGATAGTTTTCTATGTGGATTTGGCTACAGACACAGAGATCTGGGAAGATACTGATTGCTTGTAGAAACAGGCTTTGAAAATAGCTCCTTCGCACATATTTACAACTCATTTAACTTCCCAAATTTTACTGTAGTGCTGAATATTCTGGATTAACTATTAGGACATTACTAAATCTTCATTTTGGATGCTGTGTTACAGAGTGCAATTGTGCTACTGCATATTGCAATCAGCTCTTAACATTTCTAAGTTTGGGTATACAAGCAGTATTATTTTGATAACACTGAAAGTCCTAATCTACTGTATACAGTATAATAGTTTATTGTTGTATGAGAAAGAAATAGTTAAATGTAACTTAGTGAGTTTTGGACAACTATTAAAAACCTACTGGATCTGAAATCATACAATAAAATTTCCCTCACTCCAGATGTATTGGCATTATTACCTTCGGCATTCCAAAGCAACATAGCCAGTGTGAATTTCTGAAGCTAAAGCCATACTACATCTGGAGAGGAACTGTGTGGAAACTGTGTCATACATTCGAAGTGAAATCTGAACCTGATATGAGTACTGAGTACATAGTAAAGGCTACCTACTGAAGAGAGGAGCCTATCTCACGTGAAAAGTTGCTACTTGGTCCTGTGTTCTCCTCCTTTCCACCAAATCAAAATATGGATTGTGTAGAAGACCAAGGATGAATCCAGGTAGACCAGTGGTTCTCAACCTATGGTCCATGGACACCCCCCCGGGGGGGGGGCACAGTGTCATCACAGTGAAGGCTTGAAGAAATGTTATGATTTAAATCTTGAGTTAAGTCTGTGGCCACAAAAGGTTTTTAAAGGGTGTCTGTGATGAAGAAAAGGTTGAGAACCACTGAAATAGACTATAATCTACTTTGGCATAATGCATTCAGAAGTCTCTTTGGAGCTATTCTATTTTTCCCTCTTTGTTAGATTTTTTCCCTAAAAGAAAAGATAAATAGTGTCATATAAATTAATAATAGAATACAATGTCTTTTTCACCCTACATAATATCCATTGATAACCTAAGGTTATACAAATTTTCTCCCCTGGTGTATTAAGTTGTGACATATCAGTGGAATAATGGATTAATAAGGACAGTGAAATTTACTATTTTAGCATTACAATATCTTCTTCTGTACGGTTTAATAAATCTGTTACTTGAGCAACATTTGGTTTGGTAATTCCCCTGAAATCATTGCATTTTTTCCCATTTTTGTTTTAATAAAATAGCATGAGAAGTAGTAATAACTTCCAGTCCTAACTATCTGGTCTATTTTTAGAAACTAGTAAAAAAATCCTTATTTTCTTTTCAAAACTTGAATCTAATCTATTTTTATTGAAAAGCCTGCCTAAAGCTTACTTGATAGGAAAAGGATACTTCCAGAAACATTACAGAGGCAAACTATCATAAGCACTTACATGTTATTTCAGAAATTTGTAAAATCTCTCTGTTGAAATCTGATCAAGCATATTGCCATTTTTGGGGGGGTTATATTTTTGCTTTTTACACTTTTGAAATGTTTTATATTGATTAATAAGGAGATAATGTTATTTGTATTCCAAATTTGTACGAAAATGTAAATGGAAAGTATTTCAACCATGTTTAGAAAAGTTGAGACTTGTTTACTGCTGTGCTGTGATAACTCTGTGCCAAAACTACTACAGTGTGTGAACAGAATATAAAATTTGTATGGAATGTGAAATGTTCCATTTCTGCATGGCAAGATTTTTTTTTGTTATAGTATTTACTTTTTTCATTATGGTATTTAATTATGTGATGTCGTGCTTCATTCATTTAATGGTTTGCATTTTTAATTATTCACAGGACACCAAAATGTAATCAGCTTTTTTTTTTTTTTTTACAATTTGGTGTCATAAATCCTAATTTGTTGTGAGCTGTTTTTCTTTGCTTCTCTTTGTTTCCATTTTTGACTTTACAATAAACGTGATGACACTAAAATATATATATATATATACACAAAAAGCCTGCAGTCCTGATTAAAAACATGATGTTTATATGGGGTGCCTAATGATATATCTACACCGACTTTTAATCTGAGCTTTGTCACCAAATGCATCACAAATGTCCCTTATTACAGTTATTTCCCTTCAGTGTTAATTCATGCATAAGAAGGATGTCATAATCATTCCTACATTAAAACAATTTAGAAACAATTCCAATATATATATACAGACATATGCATGGCACAAAAAGCTGAAAAAGCTAAAACAATATAAATGCATCATGGAGAGATACTATGGTTATATGGGTAATTCATTTATGGCCGTTCAAAGTTACAATGAACTTCACTTAATCACCATGCGACTTGCTTAACAACCACATGATTTTCTTAATGATCACAGTGTCTTGATTTATGACTGCCATAAAAAGGGAGATAAAATCAAGTCTGTTCATATGGTCCCTTGACTTATGACCATAACAACTTTTGATTACAATTCTGGTCCCAGTTATGATCTTAAGGTCTATCTATACTGAAAACAATTCTTGACTGTTTCATCCAGTACAGCCAATAGTGAAGGATGCTGGGAATTGTAGTTCTGCAACAAATACAGCGCTATAGGTTTCTTATCCCTGAATACTCTGAAGTAACACCATTTAATTTATAAGGAATAGATATAGGGCAGGCAACGTATTTTTGTAACCATGCTACATTGCTCATCTAGTCTCTAATCAATCAACTACTGTGCATAATTGAGATGGAAAGGCATACAAATCATAATTTGGACCTACTGCTTGTTACAGGCAATCATCTGCTACATTTCAGGGATATAGCCTGGAAGACAGCATATCTTCTAAACATGTACATTTTTTTACACACAGGAGAGGTTGAGGAAGGCTATAATATAGAGGCCATGTCAGCCTACAGAAGACTTTGGGGACCCCACCTCCTTTTTAAAGTTATTGTTTTGAGTGAAGAGAATTTGTAGGCAAGATATTCTTGAAACTTTAACGAAGTTTAAACTTCAACTTGGAACTTAAAAATGTATATACTGTATATTCTCCAATGAATTTTCCATGATGTACAGGCCATATGATATAGTGGTTAAGATACTGGAGCTGTTTAAGTCACCACTTGATTCTAACTTGACTATGAAAAAGATTTTTGATAATTTTGAATGAATCATGATACCTTTTCCCCAAGTTTTAAATATTTGTATACATTACTGATTATACTTCTAAATACCAAATCCACTAACAATGAAGAAATCACTACGTTAATATTAAGTCCATTTTACTCAAGCTAATAAGCAGTAGTAATTCATGGCTTCTTTCAGGATAACCTGTTGTATTGCCATCCCATAGTTTCCTGCTTTTCTTCATCATTCTGTTGAATATATTAAATATTAATTAACTAATTTGAGTTTAGTCCATCCCCTCTCAAGTTTGTTTCTGTACTTTAGCAGACTGTTTCCCCTACACCCTGAGGTGGTGCTGGTTTCCTATCAAATGATTTCACTCTGGAATACATAAGTCTATGGGGAAATTTGTATACCAAACAGAAATATAATGGCTTGGCAGGTAGTCCTCAACTTACAACCACAACTGAGCCCAACATTTCTATTGTTAAGTGAGAATTTGTTAAGTGAGTTTTGCCCCTTTTTACAACTTTTCTTGCCACAGTTGTTTATTACCCTCCTGGTTGTTAAGTGAATCTGGCTTCCCCATTGACTTAGCTTTTCAGAAGGTTATAAAAGGTGATCACATGACCTTGGGACATTGCAATGGTCATAAGTATGAACTAGTTGCCAAGCATCTGAATTTTGATCACATGACCATGGGAATGCTGCAAAGGCGGTAGCTGTGAAAAATGGTCATAAGTCACTTTTTTTCAGTGCTGTTGTAACTTTGAATGGTCACTAAATGAACTGTTGTAAGTTGAGGACAACCTGTATAACATTTACCATGGATTAGTTCACAATCAGTCAGTAAAAGCCAATGTTTTTTTCATAATCTTACACAGTTACTGGTGATCTTATTCAGGGGTGGGATTCTACCAGTTCGCACCTATTGGCTAGAACTGGTTGTTAACATTCTAAGCAGTTCGGAGAACCGGTTGTTAGAAGAAATTACTGGCCTAATCCTGTAAGGAAGGCAGGAAGGAAACATTCTGGTGTTGCTTACAGAAATTGCCTCTCCATTAACCCTTATTACATTCTTGGCAGGCCTAGACTTCCTGTCTCAGGAACTTCTCTGGAGTTATTTTTCCCTCCTTTGCTGGTACTTTGCTTGTATGGAGTGACCATTCAAAGTTACAATGGTACTGAAAAAAGTGGCTTATGACCGTTTTTCACACTTACGACTGTTGCAGCATCCCCACAGTCATGAGAGGCCAGGCGAGGAGATGTGTGCCTCGATGTGAGTGATATAGAGTTGACCACACCCAGCCAATAACATGACCACCAAGCCATGTCCACCCAGTCACATGACCACCAAGCCACACCCACCACCTAAGCCACGCCCACAGAACCGGTTGTTAAATTTTTTGAATCCCACCCCTGATCTTACTCCATATTTCCCTATTGATTCAGTCTCAGCTTATCTAACAATCTTTTATTGTAAAACTGCCCTGGCTTAACTTAGGTTAGATGGGCAGTGTAGACATTTAATAAATAAAAACAAATTAATAACTCAGTGACACCTTTCTGTTCCCCATCATATCACTAGTGTTCAGTAGTTTTCAGAACTGAGTTTCAAGTCTTAAGTGTTCATTTCTTTTGAATGACATTCTCCATCATTGCAGGGATATTTAAGAGGCAATCAACTAACCATTCATTACAATTTACATAACTCACATAAAATTGAAAAGCAAATCTCAAACAGCCTCCTCAATACTAAGTTTGCAAACCTAAATTAGAATTTGTCTAAGTTTAAAGTTCAAATTAGAACTTGACATATTAATTAAAAGCTAACTTACGATAATTTGGTTTACTCCACTTTGAGGTTCTTATACACACAGAGTAGCATCCATTCAAATTCTGATCTGGCAAATAAATGTAAAAAAATAAAACAAATAAAACCGTGGCCTTGTTAATATCATAAGTCACCCAAAATGAATTAGAATATAAATAACTTAGCTGATTGGGGAAGGATTTTGTTTCAGAAAAGGGGACATGTCATCTTTTTATTGGTAACATATCAATTCAATCTTCAAAATTTTCAAAGAACCTGCTAAAAAAAAACCATATACTAACAGAAGATGAAGAAATAGAGAAAAAGAAAAAAGAATTTGCACTTTTAAATGCATATTTCTTACACAGTTGCTGCCATCATTTGATATCGGTGCATGGACTGAAGAAGATGTGGTAAGCAATCTTTACTAATTAAATCAATATTTTTCCATTTAGCTAAGATGTCTTTCCTTAAGCAAAGGCCTAAGCCATGATGGGAAATCTGTCACTTCCCTAATACTACAAGTCCATTTATTTCTTATCGAAAGTATTGGCTATGAGTAACAGAAGCTGTAGTCTAACCATGTGTGACCACAATCTCCCCATTCTTGGACTAAAACTTTAGTTCTGTTTTGTGCAATATTTGTTTTTGCTGTGGCATCTTCTTTCTTGCCATTTAATCTTAAGATGAACAATGTGAAATGGACTGTGGACTTATTTTTCTTTAAATGTCCTCCATCAAGTTCACAATGATAGATGTCCAAGTCTACTAGATACATGGAAGTTCAGAATACTGGCAGGGAGAAACAGTGTAAAGGGAGTCTTAGAAGAAAAGAAGGTGGCCTAGAAAAAGTGTTTTTATTAGCATCACTGGAAAAGAGATGTTGGAAAAGTCAGATGCAAAATCCTATCTAATTTAATTGATATTGCTTATTATATAAAACTTATATGACATCAGTAGACTCTAGATGGCTTACAATCTTTAGAATAAAATACACATTCTGATAGAGTATCTGTAGCTCAGGGTTGAACTGTGGGGACCTTGGTGTTCTCTGAGCTTGGTTGTGTTTTTGCAGATGTTTCATTACCAAGCTAGGTAACATCATCAGTGTTAGAAGGGACTGGTCACGTAGGTTCCTTGATTGGTTGGTTGTTTACTCTCAGCTGTTACCAACTCAGAAAAACAATCTAATAGTAAATAGTCCAATCAAGGAACCATCAAGACCAGTCCCACCAACATTGACAGGGCAAGCCACTAGCATATAAAATAAGAGTAAATTCCACTCCCTGTTAGCATTAATGAGATTACCTAGTTTAGTAATGAAACATCTGCAATAAAATAACCAAGGGTGGAGAGCACCAAGGACCCTGCAAAGTACAAATTAAAAACTTATAATAAATATCATTTCAACTCTGGACAATCAGACCCCTTCGGGTTAGGTGGCATGCCCTGCATCGAAATTCTTTGCAATGGCACAACTGTAATCCATTCCCATAATGACAATTGAAGGAGCCACCCTGAACATAGGGACAGGGTATTCCAGAGTGGTGGGACTACATTTAAGGGCTGTCATGTCCATGTTATATTCTGAAGGGGGATGATCTGCAGCCTGGCCTCCCATCTGGAATATAGTAGATGGGAAGAGTTTAGCTAGAACAGATAGTCCTGAAGTTAACAAAGATCCAAATCATGAAATAGGCTATAACCAGCACCTTGGATTAGATCTGGAAGGATACAGGCTGCCATGGCAACACCAGTAGAAGTGGTGTTTCTCTAGTAAAGTGGTTCTTCCCCATCAGCCTATAGGCTGCGGCATTTGGTGTTGGCTGAAGCTTCTGAATCAGGGCAGCCTCATGTACAGCAAATTGCATTCATCTAAAATATCCTTTGCAGTCTAATTAAGGATCTTAGTAATATATATGCACCGGTAATAATATAAAAATTAGCCTTTTAGTTTTTCTTATACCGATATTAATGGTCCTACATGGTGGGACTGTTTGGCCTTCAGGCCTACCATTAATATCTTAATGCAAGTTTAGACACATGCTTCAGAAACAACAGTGAGATATCTTTGCACAGGAAACATTACTCTTAAATTACAAATGATTGTGCAAAACATTCCTATATATTTCAAAGAAGAAATATATATTTAGTAATTTCTTACATTATAATGCCTAGAAATTTCTTTTTTTTTTTTTTTATTCAATAAATGGTAATGAGGGCTTCAAACCGGAAGCATATTAAAATGGAGATATTCTATGGAGAGTGTAAGCGGTAGTTCTTACCATGCCCTGGCCAACAACTACCTTTACTCAAGGATCATTTTGGAGACAGAATGTGGACTCAAGGGCAAGATCTGATCCATCTCTCATGTTAGATTGCCAATTCATCTTTCTGCTTTAGTCACCATCAGTCTACATCTTCCTTTGAATTGGCAACCGATGAGAGGAGCTGGGTTTGGCCCTGGTTGCAAATTTTTAATCTCAGATGTAAGATTAAAGTATGTTATTGTGTTTTTTACACAATCCCTATTCATTTAAACAGCTTTCAGGACCACGTTTTTTCCTCTCAACATGTTTTCTGATTAGATGTTCCATACAAAGCTTTTCATGCCTCAGATCATAAAATCAATGTCCTTTCTTCACAGTATTTTTGGATGCACCAGCTCGTTAGAAAAGGTAAGGCTCTACATATGTCTAGCTCACAAAAGCTGAATGAATAAATGTATTGTGGTGATAGACTAAGCAAGGTGAAAAGCTCTAATACAACTAAGAAAAGGATATAAAAACCCTTTGAATTGTCTTAAGTTGTCTTAAGATTCAAAGGAACTTAGCTAACTTTCTCAGTAAAATGAAGAGAACAAATCCCTCAACCGGAATATCAGAATACTAAGAAATCTTTCTCTGAGAGATATCACTCAATTTACATCCTCCTTGAGTTGACAGCATGTAATAGAGGAAGCCAATAAAAGTTTCAGTTAATATTTTCAGCGTAAAGTTTTAGAGATGCAAGGGTTCCAATGGAAATTATGTGCAAAATGAATTCTGCTTCCAACTCTAGAAGGAAAACATTATTCATTTAATCCAGGAGTTATCAAACACGAGGGCCATGGGCCATAGCCAGCCTGCAATGTGGCCGGATCCGGCCCATGGGGCCATCCTGGAAAATGTAAGGGGCCGGCCCATATTGCTTTGGCCTGGTCTACCCAATGCGAAGAGGAAACATGCCAGCAATTTGGGGAGTGGAGTCAAGCTGGCCATGCCCAACCAGTCGGCCAAGCCTGGCTGGCCACCTGAGGTCAACCACAGCCCTGATGTGGCCCTCAATGAAATTGAGTTTGACACCCTGATTTAGTGGGATTTTGTTGAAGCAACACATTGGCATACACGGGGGGCAACAAATTAAAGCAAGAATAAAATTTTACACTAGTTTTCTAAATGATTGGTGTTCATCATTTTTTTTTAATTTGAAAGATTACAGAAGGCTGGTACAGAACAAGACTTGCCTGTTGTGGTTGTCATGTTGGAAATCTAAATCACTTGCCCACAGAGAACGGAATCTTCTTTAGGGTACAGCAAGACCCAAAGCCAATAAAGAAGAATATTTATAGCTTTCAAATATTTGTAAATGAGAGGTCTTTGGACTCTCTGGGCTTGCACTTGTTTCATTACCCCAATTAGGTAATACCATCAGTGCTAGTAGCATCAGTGCTAGTAGCCCCTTGAAAAAGAAATGCAGTTCACAAAATTTGATCCTTCTATGTCCAGATTTCTGAACAATGTCTTATGATCTTAAGGTGATACATCTGGTGATATGAGTATGTATGCTAGCTTGTTTCAAGAGCATCACATCACAGGAAAACGTTTACTACTTCTGGAAGAAGATGATTTGAAGGACATGGGAATTGTTTCCAAAGGACACATCATTCATTTGAAGGTACCTAAATTGCAAACTTGGGGTGATCATCGAGCTGTGAAAAAGAACAGCTTATTTCTAGTATTAAATTCTAAAGCTGACAATCTATGACAAATATAATTCCAGATTTATTAAAATAAAAATGACTATATACAAAACATATTATTTCATGAGATGCTGAGATTTCAAGCATGCATTTATGACCATTAATAAATATATCCATACATTTTTTTTTCTTGTATTGTTTTGCACAAACAAGTGCAACTTCTTGTCACAAACTTCTGGTTATGAACTTTGATGTGTTGAGCATATGCATAGGTAGTGAGGATGAGGGAGAACGGGAAATAGTTGGACTTCTTTACTCTTGCAAAAAAACAACAAAACAGGAGGAATAACAAAATTTGTTCTCACAGCCCTATAGATAAGGAAAGAATTGCAAATACATGCAAAAAAAAGTATTTGTGTGTGCAAACTGTAATCTTGACCACGTTTTAAAATCTGAGGGGAAGCAAAGGGTTGATGAATCAGAGTTCAAACACCAATCACTTTGGGCAGTATTATAAAACTGCTTCTATTAAATTTATGTAGACACCATGCAGCAAGACCATGGCTTAATAGATAATGCCTGCCTTCAGCATCATCCGTCTTATTTAACCAGGAGATTTGCCGTGTTATTGTCTGCCTCTAAAACTGCTTTCACTCAGAATCTGTACCATTCTGACCTAGTCTGGCCATTTCTAAGATATTTGCACCTTGAAAAAGACTCAACCAGGTTTGGATGCTTGGCTCTGACAGCTAGCCTGTACCACTCTGAAAGCTAGTCTGCATTTCAGTCACCATTGCAAAACTTCACCCACCACTTAAGGCTGATCATGTATCTGCTCTCCAACACCAACAAGTAAGATTGCTGAGCAACAGAACAAAATGGTGCTCTGGTCTAGGAAAAAGACTGTCCAGAAAGTGCTTTGTTGCCTGCCTCCCACCAAAGTTGAATATTTTATGAGATCTCTACATGAGAAATTGTATGCAACCATGTCCTGTATTTAACTTTCTATGTTCTTTCCTTCTTAGACTGCCATTGAGAAGCTATGTCAGGATTTCTTCAATATGTTTCATTTTCCACCCCTGATTAAGGTAAGTATGGGGTTTCCTTGTGTGTATAATCACACCTGGCCAAATAAAGTATTCTATTTTGATCAAACAGGAAACACATTGGGAAAATGTATACTAATATTTGCTAATACTATCATCCAAATGTAAAAGCATACCCAGGCTTAGCTATCTTGAGAAGAGTCTGCCTTTGGTTATAGCTATTGGAGAACTCTAAATCATTCTATGCTCTTGTTTTATTGGAAAGAAAATATCAATTCCTGACAGAAAAGTAGGCAGTATTGATCCAGCTGGGTCAGAGAGTACCAGGCCCATTGATCTAGACGGGGACCTAATATTACATAAATTTATTATTAAATTTTCATATAGTAACTTTTAGCAACACTGTATCATTTACCAATTAAACAATCAGCATTCATGCCCAGAATTCTGCATGGCTCTCTAATCACCTACAATTCTCCCAGATGTTTACTAGGTTCTTTTATAACACTAAGTCATAATACGGTCAATTTGATTCTGGCTGAATGCAGTGTGAATCCATCCATTCCAGTTTAGCATTCATTGTGAGCCATGTAATTTGCCTTGTTGAATAAGCAGTTCTTTAAAAAAAAACAACCAACACCAAACCCAGTATTGTGAATTAATATAGCCTTTTGATGACTCACTATGGTTGCATGACAGAAAAGCAAAATCACGCAACAATCCTTCTCTCTTGCCGTATGACTGGAAGTTTGGAGTCAATTGCAGTACTTTAGGAATTATGACATACTGACTTTAGGGAGGAATTGCTTGAATCAGGTGAGGGATTCTTGCATTGCTAGCTTATAGTTCCAGGTTTTGACAATTTGATTCAATTGCTACCCCTGATATGGATGCAGATGCAGCACACAATGTTTTGGATTACTTCTCAACTTTTTAAAAGACTTTTCATGGGAGACATGCATAAAATTCCCTACGAAAAAAGGGGGAAGATCAAGATTTAATGCATGAGATTGCCGCCAGGTGTACAATTCTGAATTTTCCTGTTGGGATTCCTGATCATATTTGGCCCTGCTGCATAGGGCGTTATCTGACACCTCCCTTAGAGATTTACAGGCTTGCTTTTAAAGCCTGAATAACACAACATTGTTTCTTATGCTCAGGATTAAAATTGAGCCACTGTGCAAAATGATGAAATATTCAACTGAAATGACAGCACTGTCTTGAATTTAAAACAACAGACGTTTGAGGCCAACCAGAATGACTAATTGTTCTTTCTTGTGGCAGGATTCTGCCAGTGAAAATGAGGCCAGTGAGGTGAAAGTGCTGAATCTGGAGCTTGTTTTTGGCTACCATTTAAAACCTGGAAAGGGTCCTCAGGTAAATAAATGATGATTTCATTTTGTTTATTTCCTTCTGAAGCAGAATTAACCTGTCCTTAAAATCTTCACAAGATACTTCTTCGTTGCAACAGAACTTCTCTCTCTCTGTTCATTTCATGGTAAAATTGTAATCACAATGCAGCAAGGTACAAAACTTGTTCTGTCACGCTCACCCAGAGCTTTTCCTGTGCACAGTGTAGGCACTTTGGTATAAAAACAAAAATCCTCAGTGTGCAGGACTTGCCTAATTTCATAGATTTCAATAAGTTGAAATTTGAAATGATGTTAGGAAACCAATTTAAGAACTGAGATAACTTATTCTATTGTTTCTGTGACTTTAAAAAAATCGGAAATAGTTGTTATTTCTAAAGTGAAGAACTGTCATTTAATGTTAAAATAATTTCAAATTATGGTTAAGATTTTGATTTAAAGTCTTATATATATAAGCTAATATTAAATTGTAATTCTCTATTACCGACTTAATATTTAATGACTATGTAAGAAAAATAATTTTGTTTTCACATTGTGATACTAATCAGGGTTCTTAGATGTTGTTGTGATTTCTGAAACTACAGCATAATGCCCACATGCTGTAATATGAGTCCACATCCCAAAGATATATATTTGGGATATTTGATCCCCAAAAGATGCAACATATATTGTACACAACTGCCATGATATCTATAAGGAGCTCTCTTTTGTCATGCTTATTAAGAGATTTCACCTTATATATGTACCTAGACACAGAGAGAGAGGGAGGGAGGGAGAGGGAGAGGGAGAGAGAGGGAGAAGTAATATGATTACAGGGCTTAAAATAGGAGATTATTCATTTATTATCTTTCACCTTGCTTACATGATCAGTTAATCTTTATAATACAACTTTAGCTTTACAAGTAAACCTGTTTACAGATAAAACCTTATTTAGCAACTATCTTGTTTAGCAACCATGCACAGTTACAACAGTGATGAAAAAGTACCTTGGTAATAAATCCTGGCATTTATTATCTTTATAGGTCAGTAAAGAAAAAGAAGGCAGCCATGGCTTCACTTAGCAATTGCCTTGCTTAGCAACGACAACTGTTGGCCCCAATTGTGGTTGTTAATTAGAACTGCCTGTTCTGGAATTCTGAACTGCAAGAATGTATTTTGGAATGTTTGCTCATAGAGCTTGAAATGATGTGTTTGGTTACATGAGTACTAGAATAATCAAGTCTGATCATGCCAATTTGACTATTTCTGATTGTCTGGTGATGAGCAAATTAAGATCAAATCTATCAAGACAGACCAACCTCAGCCGAGACATTTGCACCAGGAAACCTGGGATACGTTCAATATATGCCAATCTGTGATTAAAATTTTACATGGACAGGCACTTTAAGCTAAAGCAAAACTCTAACTTGAGTTAATTTTGAAGGCTCAGATTTGCTGTTTGGATTATTCCTGGAGTAAGCCTTAAATCTGAATATTTAAGTTTTAGTGGTGATGTCTACAAAGGAAGAGTACCATGCAAGCTCTCTCCATTCCTGAGTATATCAGATTTGGCCATGGTGATAAATCTAGTAGCGGGAATTCAAATTTTTTTACTACAGGTTCTGTGGGCGTGGCTTGGTGGGTGTGGCTTAGTGGGCGTGGCAGGGGAAAGATACTGTAAAATCCCCATTTCCACCCCACTCCTGGGGGAAGGATACTGCAAAATCTCCATTCCCTCCCTGCCCCACTAACCTGCTTTCCAGCTCCGTTCTCCTGTGCAGGGCAACAAAGGAAGACCCAGCCGATCAGCTGGGACTCGGGAGGCAGAAAATAGATGGGGGTGGGGCCAATCAGAGGTGGTATTTGCCGGTTCTCCGAACTACTCAAAATTTCTGCTACCAGTTCTCCAGAACTGGTCAGAACCTGCTGAATACCATCTCTGGATAAATCCCTTAATAGGTTTTATGTCAGACTAACTTGTTTCAGGAAAGCTCGGTTCATCCACTTTAACGAACAAAGCAGGTTTTATGAAACTGGTGTATGTGACTTCCTTTTTAGGGCTTTTCTACTGATAGCTACTTGTATTTCTATGCAAAATTCAAGGAATGAAAGCAAATTTGGTGTAGTGATTAAGCTGTTGGCCTTGAATTCAGGAAAGTACAGGAGGGTGAATATAAATCTATAAATCAATGAATAAATAAATGATGAACCACAGACAGTAACTAAGCCTGCTTGAGACCAATCTGTTTGAAAGACTCTGCAGGACTGAAGATTTAGTTCTAAAAAAAAGTACACGGGAGCAGAAACACAGCAACTGTTTGCAACTTTTTAAAGCGATTGCATCTTTTTCCAGCATCATATAGATTCTGGGAAAAGACATGGCTTCTATAAAGTGTCACATGCAATGTTTAAAGTGTTGTTATGTTTTCACATTGTCTAAAAAGAATCATTTTGGAACTGAATTTGTAGAATTGCACAGTTCTATCTTTTATGATAGATTTTAATTACTCTATATTTAATTATGATCCTGTAGATTATATTTTACTTGTATGATTGTTAGGCTCATTTTATACTGCTTTGGAGAGAGAGATGCACAAAATAAATCCAATAAACTGTTACTGGATTTATTCCCCCGGCTTCCCTTCAATTCTGTAAGGGATCATAGGCTCATTCCTGGATTCTGCTGTACAAGCAATAGAAAATAATCAGATAACTTTGGAGCTAGGTTCTGAACAGTTGCAGGATTTATTGCTTCAGTTCCTAGATTTATGGAGAGAGGGGTAGAGGGAGAGAGGGAGGGAGGGAGAGAGAGATAGAGGGAGGGAGGGGGGGCAGAGAGAAATGAAATTATGTTTCAGCTTCCTTCCTATACAATTAGGCCATCTTCTACATGACAGAAAATAATGATGTAGAATGGTGCTAGCTTAAACATTATTCAAGTTCCTGTTTATTCAGTACTGTCTCAAACCCTGATTGGAAAACATTTTGGGAAAACACCTCTACTAGGAACTTTAGTCCAATTCCCAATAAAATAAGAACATTCAGATTGAGAACTAAACACATTTACCTAGAGCAGTGATGGCTAACCTTTTCGGCTTGGTGTGTCGAAAATCAGGAAAAAGTGTAGCCTTCCTCGGGTCGTGTGTCACTTCAAGAAATATCAATAATTTGGTTTATGACGGACTGGGCTGGGGTGATCACACAGGGCTGTGAAACTCATCTCCCTGGTCTCAGGGCTGCAGGTGCAGGATGTGGGGATCGGAAGGCCACCTTACAGGGCTGTGAACCTCATGGATCTCCTTTCCTCCTGTAGCGTTCCTGAGGTAATGAAACTGACAAACCTCAGTTTATGGCGGTTAAAACTGGTTCTCTGCTGCAAAGATCTTGCGGCAGCAGTGACACCACGCCTCCACACAACAAGCAGGGAGCAGGGATTGGAGCAGAGCACAGGCAGCCTCTAAATGTGCAGGTTTCCCCCACACCAACAGGCGTGTCAGTCAAAGTGACACGCGTGTCATAGGTTAGCCATCACTGACCTAGAGCAAACATATGTGTCTGTGTGTGTCTGTGTCTGTGTATGTGTTATATACAGTGTGTATATATATATGTATGTATGTATGTATGTATGTATGTATGTATGTATGTATGCATGCATGCATGCATGCATGCATGGTATTCAGCTTTGTTTGGGTATTTTCCCACGTCATTATAGTTGTGCTTTTAAAGTTGTAGCAACGTTTCGGCAGAATCTCATCTGCCATCATCAGGCTTCTGTATAGTGTTCGTCTGTTGAAACGTTGCTACAACTTTAAAAGCACAACTATAATGACGTGGAAAAATACCCGAACAAAGCTGAATACCATACATGTAAGAACCCGCAAAAACTTAAGAAAACACACACACACACACACACACACATATATATACACACACACATACATACATACATACATACATACATACATATCTATCTATCTATCTATCTATCTATCTATTCGTTGAATCTACTGAAAGAGCAATAATTGTTCATTTCAGCCAATTATTGGGAATTCTGAGAAAGGAGTCCAGTTTTGTTCTCCAGAATCTTTTCATTTGTAGGAGGAATTGTTTCAAAGGAGTCTGTCTGCTTGGAGTGGATGGGGGTGGGGCTTGAGGCAATAATTTGTTACGTTCTTCCAAATCCATGCAACTTTATGGTTGCTTTCCTTGATCAACAGTATTTCCTGTTCAGCTAGAACAGGACAGAGAAAGGAGGAGGAATCATGACAGAGAAAGGAGGAGGAATCAGCGAAAAATTCTGTTGAATGACCTTCCAGCAGCTCTACCGGAAATCTCTTGAGAATAATGGAGAAGGCTGGATCCCACTGAAGTCATTCTAACTGTAAAATCTACTCCAATGTAGAAGAGCCACTCATAGAGGAACATTACAAAAATGTCTACCATGACAACTTTACAAAGGAAAAAGAATAGCCTCAGAAGAGCATAGATCATCCTATTCTTCAGCAAATAGTTGAAACTATATTATTTTAAATTGTTACCATTAGATAGTTTTAGGAGGAAGGCTAAGAGAAATAATAATGAAGATAAATAAGATGTTTTTAAAAAATAAACAGTAGTTAGAACATGATACATGATGAATTTATAGAGATGTCTACAAAGTTTTTGAACCGAATAAAGACAAAACTTTGGCAATTTGAAAAGTGCATCTTTTAAACCCTTGATTTTAGAATAATAAAATGGGACTTTCTACACGATCGTCTTAAGTTAGGCACTCAAATTGTAAGCCCGTCATGATAACATCTTTATACAGTATAGCATCATCCTAACCTTCTAACTTTTGCTGTTCTTCACAGAAGCTGCATCCCTGCAAGCATTAAGAGATTTTTAAATCTATCTTCTTGCAGTCACTTAAGCGATGGAAAATCCCGAAAATCATGGCTCTTTAAACAATAAATTTCCTTCGTAGAATTTCTCCATCTAACCCACTGAAACCTGCTGTTTTAAAGGGGCTTGAGACACACAGCTATTCCTAGCACCTAAAGAAGTCGTTATAATGCACACATTCCACCTTACAATACTCAAAATAAAGAGAACAGCAAGCAAAGCATTTTTCTTTTATTTAAAAAAAAACTACAGCCCGTTTAATTACATTCAAGGACTTAATTCTGCCATTCTCAGCCAAAATTGCATTAGATTTGGGATGTTTTCCCACATCTGGTGAGAAGTCCCTCTAGTACAGAAACCCCACAACTTAAATATACTGAGGCTTCACTCTATTTGTTTATTACTTTTAATGAAAATCTTTTCCCTAGTACTATTAAAAATGGGAATCAATAATAATAACAACAACCTGCTGTTTAGAAACCTTTTTCTGTATTGGTGAATACTTGGCAGCAGTCTCCCTCAACCCAAGACAGAGGCCATTGTTAAGGCTATAACACATTTACATATTTTGCAATAAAACATCAGTTATTTGCATTACTGTGTCAAGTTTTATTTGATTCTTTCACCTAAAAATGACTCATTTTCCTTTCTTGTATTTTTTTAAAAAGCCAAACTACTCTAAGCTTGTTTGAGAATAATCAAAAATTGCCCATTTAGCTAGAAGTCATTTTCTTTTCAAAAGGCAAATGTTATTTAATCTTTCAGCTGCTCATTGTGCCATCATAAATACTTTCTTTTCAGCACAGTTGTGGGGACTGAAATGAGCCCACTAATTGCCTCCCATTTCGACTGACATGTGGTGGTTTAGTGGAAAGGGAGCACAGCAGGGAGAAGGAAATAGGAGCCTGAGAAAATGAGAGCTAATTATTTTCCCTGCCTCGTGTCAGGCTCTGTGTCAGCCTTGTTTTTACAAACTGGAAGGTTTAGCACTAAATAAAACAAACTGGCGTCATGTTTTTATGTACTGGCAGTGTCATGGAAGCAGCTGCACATCTCAAAAGACAATATAATGCCTGCGTTCGCATGGACACCATCTGACAGCCACCGTGAGCCACGGCTAATGAGGATATCGCAGTGGTGCCAAGTGAAAGGTGCTGAATTATGTATGATTCTTCATCAGGACGGCAAGCGTCCTGTACATCATTATGAGACATTGTTTTGCTGAAAGAGATTAAAACATTCTTAGTGCCAGACCCTGCAACCTAAACAGGCACTGAGAGGTTATTAATGGAATTTTGAGGGAGAGTTTCTTAGAGATTTCTTTTTGAGTTGTGAGGTTTTTTTTTTAATCTCTTCTCTCTTCTCTCTCCCTCCTTCTACACCCCCCCCTCTCGTGGGACAAAGCAGTGGTGGGTCATGACATTATATATAAAGAAGAGAAGCAAATTAACCATACTTGTGTTCTCCCTTTTTTAAAATCTGGCATATAAAATGTAGTGTAGCAGTGTTCACTTTAATGATAAATAACCCAGGTGCTAAGACTATAGATGCTCCTGTTCTTATCGCCTTTAAAACAGCAGGCTTCGGCAACTGAGATAGCTCATCAGAAAGAATGCAAGGAACAACTGGGGGTCCAAATTATTAATGTGCTGCTACTCTTACACCAACATCACCAGGCCTCCTTGTTTAAGGCCATATGCCTCTGAGGTTGTATTTTGCAATGCCCGTTTGCCAACAGTTCAATTCCTCCCCCCCATGTATTTTTTTTAGTTTACCATAATATACACCTGAATTGTACTATCATGCCTTCTAAATAAAAGCTTCTGAAAGAACTCATTCCTCTTTCAAGTTATAAATGTATTGTAGCACAAACTATAGCAGAGTTCTGTGAACCTCGACTATGTTCATAGTAGAGTTCAGCATCTGGACAATGTTGCGGGTGGCCAACTTGTTAAAAAAAAACAGCTGCTTTTAAAAAATGGGTTGTCCCTATTTGACAGAGGCAAAATTAATACAGTGGCTACCCACAACCACCTGAGGAACCATGGAAAATCCATGGATTCCACTCAAAGGTCACCATACTCATGGTTGGGTGGTCATTTCGAAAACCTTTCTCTCTCAGAAAAGTTTCTTCCTCTGGCAATGAAAATAAGAAGATTGCAGTGATGAAGACAATAATCCAAATAACTAATAATTTGCTGGCCTTTCTTGCCTCCACAATTTGCTGCTGGAGTTGGGCATCTCACTCTGCTTAAAGATCAGGTTGGCCTTGTCTTGGAGTTTTGTTTCCTTCTTGCATCATCCTCCAATAGCCACTTGCAGAATCTGCAGAACGATTGGATTCACCCCATGTGATTCAAAGCTTTGTTTGGCTTTTCAGTGGGAGTGCACTTGTCTCACTTCTATAGGATGTATCCAGTTCTTTTGTATTTTAAAGAGCATCATTCTTACCCCCAGTGCTATGAGCTGCTCTTCAGAACATTAAATCGCAGGATGAGGATTGGCGATTACAATTAGAGCGGCATACCCCTCCAAAATGATTCAGAAGTACTTCCAATCATGCATGAGCTATTCATTAAAACAGCTTTGTCTTCTTCTGAGTGAGCCCAATAACTTAGATGCCACTGCTTTAAGTACCTCTCAAATGAGTTGATTCTCAGCAGAGAGGTCCATGTTCATGTAAGATCCAAGGCACTTCTTCCCAATATTTGTACAACATGTACAGTTCTACTTATACCAAATTCCTGAAATACAATTTATAGTAAATTCCTAAATATAAAATTAATAGGACATAATTGACATCAATGACCATAATAACCAGAGTCACCAGTTCAGTGAATTATGGAAGACTGGAACTCCCTGAAATGCAATTTAGTTATCAATATTGTAGTAATGAAATATTATTTGTAGTTATTTTTGTTAACCTAAATTTAAAAAAAAAACAATGGGGGAGGGGAGAGAGAGGGAGGAGGAGAGGGAGAGAGAGGAGGAGAGGGAGAAATATGCAAACTTATGTTTCACCTCCTTGAGTTATTTGTAAAAATAATAAAGGCAGGATACAAGTAAACAAATAAATAAAAATAAATAAATTAGGGACATGGAACCTTTATAATCTACTTTCCATTTATATAGAGTAGCAGTGTTTCCTATGTGATCATTATATTTCAACCGCCAGAAGCTATTTTTTGCTGGATTAAAAAAATAATAATAACTGGATTTATCCATATTTACCATAATGTATTTGCATTCTTTAAACCTCTGGCAATATGCAGAAATGAGTCTTTGGAATTGATCTCTTTTGGCCTATTAGAATTAGTCTTATGGACCAGCATAATGAGAAAAGCAAGAAAACACATTGAAATCCAATCTTATACATACTTAAATGGGAGTAACTTTGGGAGTGAAATCAGAAGACTTGGCTTTTGAGATTGCACTGCAATACCTCTACACAGTCCATTGCTTTGCTTTGACTTGTGAGGACTTGCCATTTTCTCTTGTCGCATATTCAAAGAATTCTGTTAAACGTCCATTTCCCCCACCCCATATTTTAACTTATCTTCAGTCGTTCCAGGAAAAGATTTCCTTTCTTCCTATGCTAAGAAGATTGTCGTGGTGATGCCATTTAATCCCACAACAAAACGTCAGCTGTACTGTTGGTAGAACATCCATCATCTGCTCATAGATGTGGAGAGTAAAGTTACATTTACCATTTAAAACGTGCTTCCCCTCCCACACTGTATTCTATAGACCACCTTTTAAGATTATACCACTGTGTCAGACAGCCATAGCCTTTCATTTTTTATACACGAAGAGAATGAACAGAGAAACGTTTCTGTATTCATAAGTTAAAAATAGGCAGCAAGTCTAAAATGCATATAGTTAAATCTAATACATGTATTACAATGTTGATCCTATTCGGCAATATATCAAGCCATCAACACTGAAAAGCCCTGCTTTATACTGGCAGGATATTTTCATTTCGTATCCCTGGAATAGTTGTCCTTGGACTGACTCCATAAGAGGTAATGGGGCATTGCTAACTGGGGTCTAAGAGCTTTCTTTTGAGGGAAATGGAGTACCAAATCCCTCGGGTTGGGATTTTTTTTTTTCCAGGCAGCTCTGCAGCAATGCCTGATTAATTATCCTGACTGTAGCAATCCGTGTTAAGATGGAATACAGAAGGGAGGCTGGAACATAAAATGGTGGGAAGAGGGGTCGGGCAGAAGGCTGTATGTATGTGTTTGTGAAATTTTACATAATTAGCCTAGTTCAGTTGTGAACAAAAAAAAAATCTGTGAATCTGTGGTAACAGAGTAGTTGACTTGCACACGGAATGTCCTCTCTAGAAGCTCAGGGGAATTACATCCGAATTAGCTGAACTACAAATTGGGATTACAGGTAACCCATTCAGCAACCGTTTGAAGTTATAGTGGCACAGTACAAATGGTACCTGTGCCCAGTCCCTAAAGTTACAGCCACTTGGGTACTGGGCAAGTTGGTTACACTGACAACCACGCTATTCTCCCAATGCTTTTTGGAAGGCCTCAAAGCTTTTCTAAAGTGTTGCAAAAATGCCATGAGTAATCTGAAGAATGGCCCAAATGGCCTTGGGAAGGTCTGGCATAGCCAGCATCTGCCTGCATAGAGGAAAGGCCAGGCACACACCTCATCAGCAGGGGGAGGAAGTTGGCGAAGGTCAATTCGGTAGAAAGAAGAGTGATGGAAATGGATGGGGCTTTCAATTGTGGCACTGGGGTGGCCGGCTGTGGCTTGGGGCTTGCTTGAGGCGTTATTCTTTGGTGGAAGTGGCAACATGAGGGCAAAGTAGAGGCCTGAAGATGGCTGAGACTACTGAAGGCCCCAGGCCTCTTTCTCAGGCCCAGTACTGTCGCTGCCACACTACTAGCAAGGAGTGCTGTGGTGTAGGGCAACCAAAAGGCAAAGAGACAAGGGAAGTCAGGGATTTAAAAACAGAAATCACTAACAAATATTAGCTAGATTGTACGATGCAAGAAGGAATATACATCTGAAATTTAATACATCAAAGATAGTGTTTGAGACTGAAAATAAAGTGAATAATTTTAAGTCATATATAAGTGGCAGAAAACGGCTAAAGCAAGTACCTGTTTTGTGCACCTTGAGGGAACATTACTAAAGATGGGAAAATGGATGAGAAGATTTAAGAGATGCATATGCTGGTAGAAAAACGGTGAGCAGGATGCAACTGATAGCACAGAAAGAATGTGTCAAAACAAACCAGAAATGGTTATGTACAGTATAACATCATATCTCTGGTCACAGACTTATTTGGAAATGGATGAGAGAGGAAACATAACGGTATCTTGAATGCAGTGGGAATGGGAGCACTTTCAAAGTGTGGGAGCAAAGAAGAAATAAATTCTCAAAAAACTCCCATTTGAAAGAATAGCATTGCTTAATGACCATGGCATTTTCTTAACTACGATGATCTGGTTAAAATCCATGAAAAATCTAAAAAAATAGAAAAACGGTCAGATGAATGTCTCGACTTAGAACCAGAACAATTTATGACTAGATTTTTGATCCCAATTGTACCCATATGATGAGGACTACCTCTCAATATTTCATTTTCCAGTCTTATCCTAAACCTTAATTTCTTTGGCTTGCCACTGCCTATTCTTCTTCTTTTTTTTGGCACTTTGTATAACATGACTTACCCTAAAAGTGATAGTAGTATATATGTATGTAAAAAAGTAACTGAACACTGATTATTTCAGAAATGCCCAAACATGGATTGTTCTTGCTCTCTAGGGAAGCTCATTTCCAGTATAAGGATTTTAATTTGGTGCTTAAAACTTATTTTTTGGAGTCTTGCTTCTTTCATTTTTCTTCCTGCCCCACAGCACCAGGATCTAACAAGAGAGTCCAAATTCCATCCCTCACTTATTTATACATCAAATTTGTATAGCCTTCTACCTCACAAAAAAAAGTGACTATAGGCAGCACAGAACAAGTAACAAAAAATAACCGTTATTAAAATATTAAAAAGAAGAGAGTGGATGTTATCTTGGAATGTTACAAGTCCCCTGGGACCCCCAGACCTGATGGCATTTTGGGTTTTGTACCTTTTCGGTGGAAGAGAAACACACTTGGGAAATGGTGTTGTAGCCACTTGTGGTACTCCAGAGACCAGCCAACTGTGGTTCAGCTTAAAACTACACCAAACTAGCAAAGTAAATTGCTTCTTCTCATGTGACGGAAACTCAAATAACTTTTGCTTTTCAGGCTACTTTTTAATTGTTTCAACATCATCGAAGTTCAACTCTATGAATATACTTATTCATAAAAACGTATATAATTACTAATATGGGAGTGATGGTTGGGGAGACAGGAGAAGCAGCTTTCTGTTCATAGCAGAACCCATTGCAATTTAATATTTTGTGTTTTCTTTCCAAAACTAGGATTGCAAATGGAAAATGTATATGGAAGTAGATGGGGATGAAATTGCAATAACTTATATAAAAGACGTGACATTTAACACTAATCTACCTAATGCCGAGATTCTAAAAATGGCAAAGGTAAGTTTGTAATTATGGTAATGTTTATGGAGATTCTTAGTCATCCAGGTCATGGTTGTCCCAAAGGTGCTTTTTCAAGAGGCAACTGGACTTTCTGGGACAGGTTCTGTGGTGTGGGGTTGTTTGATGGACTACAGGGGGCATGGATTTGCATGCTGCCTGCATCGCATGGATGGGGCTTCACTTGTTTGCATGGTCTTGTTGCTGGTGCCAGTCCATGGACCAAGGGTTGGGGACCCCTGCTTTAAAGTACATTCTTCAGGGAGTCCAATACACCCAAAATACAATGTTTTGATCAATCAATTTCAATCTCAAATCTGAGATTGATGCATTAATACATTTTAATGTTTTAAAATATTGGTCACCTGGACCAGCCTGTAGAGCTATGTAACATTCAGTGTCTTGTCCTTGGACAAAAACCTTATTGCAAACCACAGAAACTGACTTGGAGCGGCATGAATATGAGATCAGTGATAGATGCTCCTGGTGTGAATTAGTTCAGGGGTCCCCAACCTCTGTGCCATGGCCCACCACCGAACTGTGGCCAATTTGGAATTGGGCCATGCAAGGAGCTGGCTGGAATGCTCATGTGCATCTTGTGTGGGCTTGCAGGTAATTGCGCATGTGCAGGCCAGCATGCCGCTTGTGCAAGGGCTGCATGCGTGCACAGCCCAATTCCCCTCTTCCCTCCCCCAGCCAGGCCACCAAGCCACAAAGGTTGAGGACTGCTGAATTAGATTAATTTGCACAGACTGGATTTCATTCTGCTGTGTGATCCCAACAGTTCCTAACATTCTCTCCTTGTTTAGCAACCGCATTCTGTTCCAACAACTTGGTCGTTAAATGAAATGGTCATTAAGTGAATACATGTCTAAAGAGAGAGAGAGAGACAGACAGACAGACAGATAGACAGATGCTGTGAAAAATCACTGGTTGCTGCCATCTTATAAAGTTATCTTTCAGATTGTCTGGCATCCAGCCAATTTTTCTCCTTTTGTTGCTCCCTCACAGAGTTGAGAAATTGCTCAAATAAGCGATTTCTTCCTAAGTTGCTTTTCTCTGCAGCGCTGCATATCCCTAAAAAGTGCTAAACACAAGCTTAGCTCTGTGACCTTAATCAGTTCATTAGAACCCTCTGGCCAGCTGCTGCTGCTGCCTGACTAGACTTTAATCAGTTTCACACTGAGAAACTTGTTGTCAGGTACAAGAAATTTGGTCATAAATGCACTCACTGGTCAGAAAAAGAAATACCATTTATTACTGTCATACTTGGGAATGGTTGCTAACCAAGGTGATCTCTAAAAGGGAAGTAGCTGAATTGTATCACTGCAGGAATGTTCTGGAAGCTGGTGGCCACAGAGGTAGATGTCTGCCAAGCCTGTGGAGTTGGAGAATTTGGAAGAAGAAGCTAATTCTTCACTTGTGACCTGATGGGACAATTTCTTTATTTTTAAAAATTAAAATCATTCAGCTGTAATAAAGTCAGACACAGCCATAATTTTGACATGAATAAAATTATAAAACAATGTAGCTTTTAAAAATAAAGTCAAAGCATGCTAATGCTAAATGTCCCTCAGATTAAAATCGTAGTTCCTGAAGGAAACTGTGGCTTCAGAAACATTCTATCAGTTATTTTCTGTAAGTTATAACAATTAAAATATCTAATAAAAATTGACCCAGAAAAAAGTGTACAAATTACAAGGGCCAAATATACAAACACACACACGATGTAACTAATTTGATGAAGCTAGCTAAGTAGGGGTGGAGCTGCCCCACATGTCCTGCACCAGCTTTTCTCAGGGCCCCCACAGCCAGGCCACCCACGCCCTGACACCGGCCTCGCTGCAGCCCCATCTAGCAGGATCCTGCCTGGCCGCTAGCCCACTTCTGCTTGCTCTCGGCCGCAATGGAGCAGGAGGCCAAGCAACATGCTGGTGCTGCGGCCACAAGGCAGTTGTCAGGATGGATGGCCTGGCTGCGGAGGCCTTGAGGTAAGCTGGTGCGGGACACATGGGGAATCTCCAACCCACCTCACCTCGTGTGGGTGGCATTGCAAGCAACCAGATGGAATGGCCAGCTGGCCAGCTGCACAGGCACTTAAACAGGGCTTATTTTAGGGGTAGGCTTATATTAGGCACATGCATAAAAACACGCTAGGGCTTATTTTCAGGGAAACAGGGAGGGATATGTATTTATCAAAAGTGTCTCCAGGATTAGGGATGAACAACTAAGCCATTAATTCAAAATTCTCTTTAGAGCTTGCTCTCTCCCAGTTATGCAGAGAAAAGAGATTGGGAGGGGGGTGTTCCTATTGACTTCAAGTTCTAACCCTATAGATAGCTTGCTTCAAGTCAGGGCACCATTTGACTTCAACAAGGTATTTTTAAGGCTAGCCATTCCTCTAGAGTTAAAAAAAACTCCCCATCCCAGATCTGATCCTCTCCAGAGGTATTTTTCTGGCTCACTAGAGTGATACTAAGGGGGCAGGAATCTGAGAAAGAGATGTATGATCTAACGCCAAAGCAGGGGTATCTGACACATCCTAATGATTCAAAAATGAGATGCAAGAGGTCTTTCATAGCATACAGGGATAGGAGCACAATATCTCTTTAAAGCCGTTACATCTTTCTTTGGATTTCTGTAGGATGTGGCCAGAGTTGATTCCTCTTTTTAAAAAAAAATATGGCTGCTTTAAAGAGGTGATATGCTTGTTCTCTGGCATGTTTGGGAACCATCTCTTCCAAATCATTTTTGAAGCTTGTAAAGCTCTGCTAATTTGTAGAATTTCTCTTCTAAATATTCATAACCCTTTAGAGTGAAAAATTGGGAGGGGATTCTCCTTGGCCAAATTTAGATTCAAACAGAAAATTAGAGCCCATTTCTTTTATATGTGGAAATTACAGCCCAACAGCGATGGTAAATTAGATCATAACCTTTGTATAAATTTTCCACTTTTTAAATGTATATTTTTAAAATGTATATGTTTTAACAGAGGTCAGATATGTAAAAGTCCTTGGGTAAATAAAACAACAGCCCCTCCAAAATGAGAGGAGCAAGGCAAAGGATACCTATAAATGTTGTGTTTTTTTCCTTGCAGCCTCCATTTGTGATGGAGAAGTGGATTGTGGGGATAGGAAAAGATCAGACTGTCGAGTGCACAGTGACTTACGAGGTTAGTGTTTGAAGAAAAATAAAAGCAAGTCACTCATTCTGCCAGCGTGATTGCACAACGAGGAACCTCCATTTTAAAATTTTAGGGCTCACTTTTGTAAAGGTTTGTAATTACTTTTAAATGACCAATTTCCTATAAATCTGAATGCTGTAAATTGCGTTCAGACTGCTCACTGGGAAAACTTGATCAGGTAAGTTTAAAAAGTTTCTTTTCTCTTTTTTCCTTTGAGTAACAGTTGGGGTAGGAAACATTTGCTGAAGGGGTCACCTTTCTTATCTTTTTGACACATCGCTAATTAGCAGACTAGAGATACAACAGGAGAAGGGAAGGGGCAAGAAGGAAAATGTAAAATTAAAAATTGAACCAATTAAGCAACATATAACAGGGAGGGAATTAGTCTTTGTATGAGTAGGGTTTTGAATATTTACAAAAAAAAAAAGGTGTTTCACAAAGACCAATGGGATACTTCACACTGAGGTTAATAATTGAAATCTCAGCTCTGTCTGCCACAAGGATTCAAGCAGTGAGAGAGACTGACAGGGAAATTCTGGCCTTGTGTGCCTCAGAAGTGAAGAAGAGCCACCCTCTGTAAAACAACCCTGGGCTCTTTTCAGACTGCAGCCTCCTCACAGGATTTAGAGGCTGGCAGCAAGTTTAAAGGGACGTTGCCACAAGCAGACCCCAGCAACCAGAAATCCTTAGTGACTTCTTCCTCTTGCAAGAGAAAACATTATTGATTTGAAGCACCATAACTACTAAAAGGTTCTATTAAAACCGAATAGTTAAAAGAATGTCTATTGCTGCTGAGGTGGGAGGGCACAAAGAAAAAATAATAACGTGGTATTGGGTTCCTTGTATAAAGAAGCGAACATTTTTCTAGATGGGGGTTGATATTACAGATAGTCCTCGACTTACAACAGTTCATTTAGTGACCATTCAAAGTTACAACGGCACTGAAAAAAAGTGACATGGCCATTTTTCACATTTATGACCTTTGTGCATCCCCATGATCATGTGATGAAAGTCCAGATGCTTGGCAACTAGTTCATACTTATGACCGTTGCTTTGTTCCAAGGTCACGTGATCACCTTTTGAGACCTTTTGACAAATAAAATAAACGGGGAAGCTAGATTCACTTAACAACCATCTTGCTAGCTTATCACCTGCAGTGATTCACTTAACAACTGTGGCAATAAAGGTCGTAAAATGGGGCAAAACCCACTTAACAAATGTCTCACTTAAGAAGAGAAATTTTGGGCTCAACTGTGGCCGTAAGTTGAGGGCTACCTGTACTACCCGTTTCAGAATCAGACATCGAAAATCTGGACCAACTGGGCCTGTTCTTGTTCTGAAAAAGAGCTTGTTTTTCTCTCTTGGATAGGCTGATGTCCACACTCCCAAATCTACCAAACACACCCAGCAACTGCAATGGAGCCAGGTGAAACTGCAGGATGAAGTGAAATCAGTACAGCTGAAAATACAGACATCTCTCCCAAACGTGGAAGGCAACCCTCGGAGCAGATCCAATTCCAGTAAGTCAACTGAGGCACTGTTTGGAGAAAGAGCATTTATGCCGGGGAAACAAAACCTTTTCAAAAACTTGCTAAGAGGGAAAAAGGGTCTCTCTAAAGCAGCGTTTCTCAATCCCAGGGAAATTCTGGGAGTTGAAGTCCACGCTTCTTAAAGTTGCTGAGGTTGAGAAACTACGATCTGTAAAGTAACCCCATTGGCCGCTAGGTGGGGGACTGGGAGGTCTAAGGAAAATCTTAAGACTTCACTCTAATGTTGAACACTGCTTTAAATCAGAAAGCTACATTTCTGAACATAAAAGACTGGCCTGAAATCACCCTCCATTTTGTACTCTCAAACTGTGTGGAAGTAAAATTTGGGGTCTCTTTGTTTCGTTGTTAGGAGATGGGCATTTTTTTAAGGAACCAACAGGGTGTAGATAATTAAGAAACCCATTTTATCTCTTAAAATTCCTGTGTACTCCTCCTCCCACACCCTTGGACCAGGCCAAGCTTTTGGAATGAGCATCTTGTCATGCTACCCATAGAGGGGAACAGGCCTTGAACAAAACAGAATTTGCACATTGGTCTTTTACAATCCCTGGCTAAGGATACTGCTGTACATTCACACCTACATCTCAAACTCTGTCTCTCTTTTGTCTTTAACCATCCATAGTTTAGTCATGATCTCAAATTGGATTATGGTATATTTTTATAAAATTTCCTGAAGTTGCATTTTGTTTTGCGCCAAAAAAAACCTCATCTTCCAATCTGCTGTACTTCTTATTGTTTGAAGTAAGAATAACCAATACAACTAATATATTTGTAGTACCCAAATGTTCGGAGTCTAATGCAGTGCTTTTTAAACCTTTTTATCTTAAGCTCCACCTATCACTCATTCAAAGGGTCTGCAGTTCATCAGGAGAGAGAAAAAACTCTTTGCTTTTGCAGAGGGCATTTAATATTTATTATGTTTATTTGTCACTTTCATTTTTTAAAACTCAAGGAGACATACCTAATATTCCTTCCTCATCCTATCTTCCCCACAACAGCAACCCTGCGAGATGGGTTGAGAGAGAAGGACTGGCCCAAAGTCACCCAGACAGCTTTCATGCCTAACAGCGGCCCAGAAATCATAGCCTTCTTGTTTATAACATCTTAACAGTTCTGGCTCTCATTTATACCGAAAGAGACATTCTGTTAATTATGCCTTATTATTTTCAGTAAGTTTTAAAGAGGCAATTAAAGTTGTAATGACTTGTGTCCCACTTGGAGTACTTCTGAATTGCACCTGTATCATCAGTTTTGAACCAAAGGATACTGATGAAAGATGTCAGCTCTAAAGATCTGTGATGTGCTGTTTGCTTGGGGGGTGGAGGGTTGTGTTGGGAGTATGTGTAGTTAACAGAAAATCTCTCTAATCAGTGAGGTGGTTAAAGTTACATTGCAAATCTCTGCAATTAAAATCATCATAACACCATCTGAAGAAGAGAGTTCAACTGTAGGAACATTACACCTGAAGATGCACTTTCAGATAGGGAGTTCATATACTTTTTGTGTGTGTGCGTGCCTTCCAGTCAGTCTTGACTCTGGGCAATTGCCCGGACAAGTCCCTGAAAATGTACTTGGCAAGATTTTTGGAAGTGGTTTGCCTCTGCCTTCTTCTTAGTTCAGGGGGAGACTGACTGGCTCAAAGTCATCCAGCTGGCTTCATGCCTAAAGTGGGACTGGAACTCACCACCTCTCAATTACTAGCCTTGATGCCTTTGATTGCTTCACTCCATTGGAGATTGCAAGGAAGAGTCAATCCATTATGGTTCCCGGAGCAAATGAATGACTCCGGTAGCTACAGCTATCAATATCAGGATCCTAGCAGATCTCTGGTGACTACTTGGGATTAAAGTTGATGGTGCCTTTTGTTTCATTCCAGGTATTGACTGCCAGTGGATGAATGCACTGAAAATGCACCGCGTGACAAGCAGCCCTTCCCTCCAACATTCCCGTCCCCACAGTCCCAACAACTTAACCCATTTTTTACCCTACCTTCACAATCAAGACACTTATGCGGCTGCTGTGAGGCGGACTTCAGTGCCCACTACCTATCACATTACCCCGCTCATTCAGTCCAGAAGCTCATCGCCAACAACCTATTTATCATCTTTACATCTGAATTCCAAGGGAAGCAGCAGCTCCAGTGCGACTTCGACTTCGGACAGTCCATCGGAAAGGGGCAGCTCCAAAACCAGACACAGAAATAACTATCATAGCAGCGTCTCTCCTGGAGGGGTGGCAGCTGGAAAGCGTTTGGTCAGAAACCCAACTGCTCCAGGGACACTGAAAAATGCTGGGAAATATTCTAGGTCTTCCCAGTCAACCTTTAATCAATATCAACATCTGCCAAGGACACATGAGAGAAAACACCCTCATTATCCGCAGCAGCACAAATCAATACCAGGGATGCCCTTGAAAACTGAAACAGAAGAAGAAGAGGAAGAAAGCAAAGTCAGCGAAGGTGGATGGGTGAAAGTCAATTATTCAAAGAAATCTTACCGACATACGGTTGGCAAACAAAACAAAGAAAAAGTGAAAGGAACTGGAACACTTCAGAGAAAATCCCATTGATGTTTTTTTCAGAAATAGGTTTTATTTTTTATTGCACAGAACACTCATTTTTTCCACAGAGAAGGTTTGAAATTGTTCTTAAAACAACTGACGACGAATGTGAGAATGGGGGTCTGCAAGAGAAATCGCCTGGGAGGAATGACATTAGCACAGCCTTGGGTTCTGTTAGAGGCTTTTTTAGCACATTATAAGCCTGGTGTAGTCTTCTCCTTGAATCAAAGCACAAGATGTCAATTCTCCCTTTCCTATGAAACAACACTGCCAAAGCATCTGACAGCAGCTGGATAGTGTTCCTAGGCCTGAAGCAAGTTATTTTAGGGGCCAAGTAGGATTAAGGACCCTGCCCACACATCTGGTGTCTGAGACTCCACCAAAAAGCTAATCAGGCGCAAAAGGTTCTTTTTTTTTAGTGTGCCTACTTTTAATCAGGTACTTTTTAACTTAAGTCTAGTATCGGTATTTCCATTAGCATGATATTCTAGTTCACTGTGCTTTGTTATTTCCGTTACTCTGATCCAATATTGATATAGGGACAAAAAAAGTGCTGCTTAAACCTATGAATGAAAAATGACTGCAAAAATTATCCTTTCCATATTTTGAGCACTTAAGGTTGTCTAATGAATTATTTTCTCTTGGTTTGATTTTGTAGCAGCATCTTCAAGCTACTACATCAATCCTCCATTTAGTGATAAGCTCCGATCCACTTCCATTGGAATTATTCTAATGGTTAGGGAAAAGTGTAACAGCTTTTACAAAGAAGCAAAATAATATAAGAAAAAAAAAGGCCTAATTATTTTTGGTACAACTATTTATTAACATAAGGTAAATATCTTATTCATGGTATTTAACTATACTCCATGTGTTGTCTTTAAGTAATAAAAGGAAATATAATATACTTACTTGTATGCAGCATTTTGCAATTCCAATGAAATTGAATATTTGTTTTTCTTGGACATACCTGCAAAAAAGCAAATTCCAGTGGGATTTTCTTTGAAATAAAGAATTAGGTGATATTTAAAATTTCTCCAATTGTAATTTTCAGAAAAATGATATTGTATTAGATTCTATTTAGATAAATAAAACCTAACTCCTAACTTAACCTTCCCTTTTGAATTATAAGGAAAGGAAAAGGTTTTTTTTAAAGTTTTGTTCAAAAGTAATTTGATATTTAGCTGAGGAAATAAGGAATAAGTATATCTTATTTAACATATCTTTTCCACTTCTTCATGTACTAGCAGATTTTTAACAGTAGCAAAGTAAACCATGTCAGCCAGCTGTAAAACTAGAGGTCATTTCTCATTCAAGGAGCTATTTCTTTGATTACCTCAGGTCTCTCCTAGTTCTAGGAAGAAGAGTGGTTTCCTAGGGGTAGTAGTGCAGGTGCTCCCTATTTGTTCAGCAAATTCTTGGAGGAGAGCTTTATGGATGTATTCATTTACTAGATGTATATGGCCGTTCCCTCTCACATAGGCAACTCTATGCAGCTAACACAATAAAAATATCAATACAATAAGGATAAATAGATTATACAAAGCAAAAGAAGAATGTCCATCAAACACAAAGCAGTCAATAACAAAGAGATTCAACTAACAGGCTCAACCCCCTCCCAACCCCCCACTTGAGAGAAAAGCTGTGTCTTGAGGGTTTTATGAAAGGCTAGCAGGGTTGGGGACAATCTAATCAACACTGTATAAAAGCTCTCCTGGCTATGGCTGCCACTTGGTTTCTTAAAGAGGAGCTGTGAGATCAGGAAGACCCCAAAACTGTGCACTGATGTTTGACAGTGCAATTCTATCCAGAACTAAAGATGGAAAAATATTTTTAGATCCAGGCCCTAAAAGCCTGGTTAGATTTGAAACCTGTTCTTCCCCATCCAGTCATCCAAAGCCTCTAGCTACAAAGACAGAATATTCACAGCATTACTTGGGCAGCCCAAGACCAAAGGTGTACAATTGGGTATCACCAGCCTTCTGATGTTACTTCACCCTGTATCTCTGAATGGCCTCATCCAGAATCTTCATGTAAATGTTAAAGGAATGTGGGGAGAACATCAAACCCTGAAGAACCCTGCAAAAAGGGGGACATGGACTTGACCTCTCCCCAACCCATTAATACTGACTGGAACTTATTCCAGAGGAAGGGAGTAGAACCTGCAAGGCCATGTCCCCTGAAGGATACCATGACTAATAGTACTGAAACCTGCAAAGAGAACAAGAAGAGTCAAGATGGATACACTAACCCCACTTATTATTTATCACATTTCTACTCTAAGTGACTCTCAGCCCTTGCAGGTTCTGTTTGTTGTCTTTGAATTCATGAAGCTCTGAACTAATGAAAAAGCAAATTTAGGGTTGAAAGAAAAGAGGGAAACAATTATAAATAATTGAAATATAGCTGAGCATATGAGAGTTGTTGTGTTTATGTGTTGGGGCAGCTACCTTCAGAATGTATAAACTCACAAAGGTTGATGATCAAAATGTCCAAACCAATTCCAGGCCTTCAGGGCACACAAAGAACACATTTTACTCCCTGTGGGTTAAGCTCATATTCGTGTTCTTCAACTTTACTACACTCACTACTTCCAGCAATATGGTGGTGCTCGACTCAAGCCGTTGGCCACCACAAAGAGAGAGGCAGATCCCTCTAGTAGGTGTATTTGTGTCAAGGGATGAGATGAGAATAAGGTAAGATTTTGGCAACCCTCATTTGCAGCCTTCTCCTCACCTACACAACATCTAGGCTGCAATCAATACTAAAAGAAAGACGAACAGTGAAATTAATGTATGCTGCAGTGGGTTAAGTGGGCGGATGTTTGCAGCATCTTAATTAGTGAACAGGCATGCTTACTTGGCTGCTTTCACTCAAGAATCTAAATATGGATAAAGGGGCAGAAAGAACATGTCTAGCTTAGCATAAATGTGAAATCCCTCCATCACTGCATTGCCAAAACGATCAGCTCTGCCCCTGGCTAGCCGTTACCTTAAGCACTGCAACGTTTTATAACTAAAGATCAAGCGAGTTTAAATGTCATACCAAACATAAATAGTTGTGGTTTCATTTAATCTACAGCAAAAAGATTAGAATTCCTGATATCTGTAATCCATCTTCTTTGCTGGCTTAATGTGATAGCATTGTTTGCACCTTTGTATTTTAAGAAAACCTTTTTTTTTTTGTTCTTTTTTTACTGTTATAGCCTAAAATGGCAACTTCTCATTGCCTGGGAATTGATGCCTTGTAGCACAGTCAAGCTAATTTATATGCAGACTATTATGTCAATAAATCCTCTTTCTCCTTCCCCACAAGGGAGTGGTTGCGTGAATTTTCATCCCCAGTAACTTCCTCCAATATACCTGACCATATTTGGTGATCATCAGGCGTGTGATCAGGTAGCCTGCTTGGGGAAGAGATCAAAACCTCCATCCAATGACCATTATCTGGCAACTTACTGAGCTGATTTAATGAGGTGAAGTTGCTCAGAAAGACTCTGTTCTTCCATTTCCTCCTGTGAGAAATCACTCAAAACAATGACCTCTACAGGTTGCTCTTCTTAGAACAATTATTCTTTCTAACTCCACAGAGGCTGCAGAGAATGAAATTATATCTCCTCATCTCTATAAATTCACTCCTAAGGAATACTGAATTTAGATTTAAGAAGCTACAGGGATTTATTTATTTATTAAATTGTGGCCTTTGAAGTAATTATTTTTAGATAAGTAAATGTGTATTTAGTTTTATGAGAGGGGGAAATCATAGGAGCATTTTACAAGAATGATCTTTTTTGAAATCTGATTTGATTTTCTATGAAGTATATTGTCTTCTTTTTCATTTCTTGATGATCTATAAAAATCCAAGAAACAATTCAAATCAATTTGTTACGAGACACTGATAAGTGATGTTATGGAAATAAAGTTATGTGGTGGGCCTTGTTAGAAAAACCCTCTCACACTTGGAGAGTGAATATGAGGGAGTAATGTCTTGGTTATTTAAGACTTAATTCTTCCTGCATATAACTTGCCACTGAAAACTCTTAAGAATGACAAGACTCTGTAGTTTAGTAGCCAGGCACTTCTTCCAACAGCTACAACCATAGTTGTAATTTGCAGTGATACACTTTTATGTCTGAGCGGAAGAGAAAGAGTAATGGTGTTGTGGATTCAGACTGAAGAAAGCACAACACTGAGGAGAATCATATCTCTTCCAATGATTCTTGGGTACCTGCTTTATGAGAAAGAGGGACCCAATGGAACAATGGAAGAACAAAGATTTTTATAGAAGTTGAGGCCTACAAAGTAGGAAATCTCAGGGATCTGATTGACTGTCCAGTTTGGGGAAGTTAGGCAGGTCCTTGTCTTTGTAGCTGGGGTGAGTTCTGATGTTAGACCGAACAGCCCTTTCAGGAGGGTCAACAGAGCTGGGAAATATCCATTGTAAAGGAAAAGGAATCTTGAGGACATCAGCTGGTGGAAGAAGGGTTAGGGTTTTGCAACTATTTATTCGGGTGCAGTTCCTTAATAAGGCTGCCTCGACCTGAGGTCTGGTGGGGAGGCTTTCTATGCTTTGGTTGAGAGGGGATTTCTTTGTCCAGGGCAAGGAAAGTCAATGGGATTGAATTGGACAAATAGAGAAACTGGGTTTGACCCTGATCACGTCTAAAAATTGAGAGGCGGGGACTAGAAAAGAGCGCAAATTCCATTTTGTTTGAAAGATTTATTTTCTTGATTATATACACTGCTCAAAAAAATAAAGGGAACACAAAAATAAGACATCCTAGATCTGAATGAATGAATATTCTTATTAAATACTTTGTTCATTACATAGTTGAATGTGCTGACAACAAAATCACACAAAAATTATCAATGGAAATCAAATTTAGCAACCCATGGAGGTCTGGATTTGGAGTTAAACTCAAAATTAAAGTGGAAAAAAACACTACAGGCCGATCCAACTTTGATGTAATGTCCTTAAAACAAGTCAAAATGAGGCTCAGTAGTGTGTGTGGCTTCCACGTGCCTGTATGACCTCCCTACAATGCCTGGGCATGCCCCTGATGAGGTGGCAGATGGTCTCCTGAGGGATCTCCTCCCACACCTGGACTAAAGCATCCCCCAACTCCTGGACAGTCTGTGGTGCAACGTTGCGTTGGTGGATGGAGCGAGACATGATATCCCAGATGTGCTCAATTGGATTCAGGTCTGGGGAACGGGCAGACCAGTCCATAGCATCAATGCCTTCGTCTTACAGGAACTTCTGACACACTCCAGCCACATGAGGTCTAGCATTGTCTTGCATTAGGAGGAACCCAGGGCCAACCGCACCAGCATATGGTCTCACAAGGGGTCTGAGGATCTCATCTCGGTACCTATTGGCAGTCAGGCTACCTCTGGCGAGCACATGGAGGGCTGTGCGGCCCCCTAAAGAAATGTCACCCCGCACCATTACTGACCCACATGACCCAAACCGGTCATGCTGGAGGATGTTGCAGGCAGCAGAATGTTCTCCACGGCGTCTCCAGACCCTGTTACGTCTGTCACATGTGCTCAGTGTGAACCTGCATTATCTGTGAAGAGCACAGGGCACCAGTGGCGAATTTGCCAATCTTGGTGTTCTCTGGCAAATGTCAAATGTCCTGCACAGTGTTGGGCTGTAAGCACAACCCCCACCTGTGGACGTCAGGCCCTCATACCACCCTCATGGAGTTTGTTTCTGACCATTTGAGCAGCCACATGCACATTTGTGGCCCGCTGGAGGTCATTTTGCAGGGCTCTGGCAGTGCTCCTCTTGTCCCTCCTTGCACAAAGGCGGAGGTAGCGGTCCTGATGCTGGGTTGTTGCCCTCCTACGGCCTCCTCCACATCTCCTGATGTACTGGCCTGTCTCCTTGTAGCGCCTCCATGCTCTGGACACTACACTGACAAGACACAGCAAACCTTCTTGCCACAGCTCGCATTGATGTGCCATCCTGGATGAGCTGCACTACCTGAGCCACTTGTGTGGGTTGTAGACTCCGTCTCATGCTACCACTAGAGTGAAAGCACTGCCAGCATTCAAAAGTGACCAAACCATCAGCCAGAAAGCATAGGAACTGAGAAGTGGCCTGTGGTCACCACCTGCACAACCACTCCTTTATTGGGGATGTCTTGCTAACTGCCTATGCTTTCCACCTGTTGTCTATTCCATTTGCACAACAGCATGTGAAATTGATTGTCAATCAGTGTTGCTACCTAAGTGGACAGTTTGATTTCACAGAAGTGTGATTGACTTGGAGTTACATTGTGTTATTTAAGTGTTCCCTTTATTTTTTTGAGCAGTGTAGTTCACTTGAGCCCAGAGGCCGGGAAGTGAGAAATGGCAACGCTTTATGACTTGAGCTATGCCATGCCACAATTAAGCCAGAGAAAATCAGCTGAATTCTCCAAGGAACATGATGTAGGCAAGGAGAGAGAGGCCCAAAGAAGTAAACTAATCAAGTAGTAACTAACTATAGGTGGTTTGATAAGCACAGAGCCATACAATCATCTCTTTTAGGCCAGAAGTCCCCAACCCGTGGGCCACTACCGGGTTGTGAGCTATTCAGAACCAGGCCGCCTGAAGCAGTGGGCAAGTGTGCGAGTGTGCACACACAGGCTCCATTTGCACGAGCAGTGGGCGAGTGTGCCCACTGCTAATGCAAATGGAGCTCTATGCGTGCAAGAGAGCACTTGTCTGCTGCTCGCATGAAACCATCCTCTCCCCCGAAAGCCGGAAAGGGGTTGAATTACAATATTTATTACTTTATTTTCATTTTCCAAAAATCTCTTTTACACATTTCTCACTTCCCAGCCTCTGGGCTCAAGTGAAGCATCGTAATCGAGAAAATAAAGCTTACAAACAAAATTAAAATTGCACCCTTTTCTACCCCTCTCTCAACTTTTAGACATGATCAGGGTCAAACCCAGTTTCTTTCTTTGTCTAATCCTATCAGACTCAAATTGACTTTCCTTGCCATTTCTCTTTCCAGTGCACCTTTGCAGATATTCAAATATTTCCATAGAAGTTGGGATTTGGGAGGAGCAAGTCACATTGTTACAATGCAAACTCCCCCACTTACTGTATGTGCTTGAGGCTTTGAAATGCTGTTACAAGAAGGTGAAGCATGCATTGTGATGTCATGTGTGATGACTTGGGGTATGGCACAAAGGCAACACAATCAGATAATCAGTAGGAGTCCCTTTATTAGCTCCAACTTTGCCCCCAATGTCTTGGTTACCTTCTGGCTGGAGAAAAACTCTCCCAGGAACAGCCTTTGGCTGCAGAGAATCAAATCCAAAATGTGGTCAACAAAAACTGTAACTATAAGTCCAATCAAGGCAAAATGAGGTAATTAGTCCAACAGGAGACAGGAGCAAGAATTCCAGACATGAAGGCACAGCAATAACTTCCTGGGAAGACACCAGGAACACAGATAAGCAAAGTGAACACAAGATAAACTCACGTTTGCTCACAGCAGCTGCCGTACTCAGCATGCATTTCTTTTAAACTCTCATTCCTAGCTGTGGCTAATGAAGGGAATCAGGGCCCTTTCCTCCCCCATAAGCCACACAACCCACATTGCTCTCTTCTCCGTTCCTCCCTGCGTGTCCTAGGATGAAGAGGGAGTAGGTCTGGGTCTTCCTCTGAACTCTGTCTCCCTTGTTCTACCTCTTGCCTGCTCTGCTCAACCGGATGTTGCCCTTCCCCAGTTTCTTCCACAGCCAACTGAGCCATACTCCCACTCCCTGTCAGCTGTTAATCTTCCTCCTCAGATTCTGACTCCAACGAGCATGACATCATGCTTGTGTATCATTGTTAGGAATGAATGCCTTTGTGTACAGTATTTCTCTGTTAATATTTTTAAACCGGTAATTGAAGATAAGCCACTGATTTTTGGAGAAACTAATCAAATTGTCACTGTCTAAAAACTGAATTTAAAAAATTGGAAATAAAATTATATCATGTTTCAACTTGTAAAAATGTTCTGGGTAGAGCTTTCAGTTCCTTGAATGTATGTATAATCAAGGCACCACCTACTGTATATTTTTAAAATTAAACCTGAAACTATAAAGCTTCATGAAATTCTAAATACTAATTCTAAATTGAATATTATTTGCACCAAGATTTCATAGCATGTTTTTGTTATTTGTTTAGTTGCTGTAAGCTTTGGTTTCTCTGTTCACTAGTCAACCCTGGAGGTGGAGCTAAAATGTCAGCACATTAGCAGCTTGTGAAATAAGTTCCTGGCTTGCAACAGGCCTTATCACTTCTAGCTTAACTGGATGCCCCCAAAATGCCACCCAAGAAAAGAGCCTGGGCCAGTCCCAGCAACATTGCTGGAACCTAGTGGTCTTCACTAGCACTGTGCTAGTATATATGCTCTTGGTTTATGAAGCCTGTACCTTCCACTTCCTCCATTTAATGGAAGGTTATTACTTTGTCCACAGATATTAACGATAGCCAGGAGGTGAGAATCTATGTTCGCCTTTATTCATTGTCACTACCTGATTCATTCTCTACCACTAAGCTATAATGTGACTTGTTTAGCTTAGAAAGATGTATAAATCTAGCCATGAATTTAGGGCAGGAGACAATATTTGAAACTCCCAGGCACTCATGGTTGTGGCTGCCCAAATTCAGCCACATAATTGGATTTTGTGGGGTTTTACTTTATTTTTTAAATCAAAGCTGTAACTGTGAAAACAGAATGACATGGGGGAGAGATTACTTCTGTTAACTCCACTAAAATGCCCGAATCACCATACATATTTATAGTTCAATGGGTTGCATAAGAAAATCATTAACCTTTTGTAGGGCAATTGTGAGATTCATATTATTTCTGTATTTATTTAAAGGTTTATGCCAATGTCAACAGAGCTGATGAACTTTAACTAAATGTTTGGTATAATATGCTAATATTTTTTTCCATGATATGTCTTTCAGGCATGTTATGGTTATGGTCAACCCAATATGCTTAGAATTCGAGAACTACAATAACTGAATGAAAGTCATCTTTCTTTTTTGTTGCTGTTGAGCGATCAGATTTTTCAGCCCAGTAGTGCACAACCTAACCATGCAGTCCATGATCTATTCCACAGCCTGTTTCTCTACTGCTATTTCTCAGTATATACTCTATTTATATAACAACATCTTTGATGGTCACATATATGGTCACGTATATAGTTAATAAATTAAGCATTCATTTTCCCCTTGAAACCTTTTTATGATGGCTGCTGTTTTGAAGTAGCAGATTATCTTAACTTGAGTGATCTAGTAGCATTGAAATTGTTTAAAGATGAACTTCTTCTTTGATCTCTATTGGATAGACAGGAAATCTGTTAATTTTTTTCCTCAAAGAAAACTGTTCATTTATACAACTGTGGGTTTTTGTTTTGTTTAAGTGCAGGTTTTTTTTTAATGCATTCCTACACAGGTGAAAAAAGATGACAACTTGGTATATTTTAAGCTGACTATTGGTAAAATACAAATTGATATAACAAATGGATACAAGTAAAGGATATAAAGTATTTTGAGTCTTGTTTTTTTTTTCCTGACCGAAAACCAGGGGTGAACGAACAAATTACAGCAGCAATAAGTGCCCTGTTAGAAAACCTGAAAAGGTGAGATCAATCATCTTGGACAAAATCTACAAGGTCATTAAGAATTAATACTTACAAAAATCAGCAAGACGTTATTTGCCATGGCTACTTTTGCTTTAGCCCAGATTAAAATTATTATCAGGATCAGGAGAAAAAGAGCAGATCACACAGACATCTCTTTTGCACAGGCCCAGGTGGTCAGTGAAGTCCCTCTGGGTACCAGTTTAGTAGAAAGGAACCTGTATGCAGTTCGTATCTGGTCTGGCCCCAGTCTTTCTTTTTATGGCTCTGGCTCTGATGTATTTTAATTCCATTTTGATAAGAGATAAACCAAGTTCATTGTCAGTTCCAGCAATTATTTGTACTTGGTTGTATACTTCTGCAAACAATTTTGATGGGATTCCTGGAAGAGAAATTGTCTGGAAAATCTAAAGGCATAGCTGCTTGTATGTGTGCGCAAATGGGGGAATCCCTTTCTCTGCTGGTTGAAAAGCATTGGTGAACTAAAGCTGATTTAAGAGACTCAAGTGTGGTCTAGTCTCCAGAGAACAGATTGTTTGCTTTTGTGTGCACTGTGAGAAGCCAATGGTGCAGGTAAGTATGTAATTAAGGGCTTATTTAAAATTGAGATTCTTTTACACCAGTCTGCTGCATGCTCACAAGGAATAATAACCTACAGTTTACACACCCCTTATACTGTGTTTTGGCCTCTGTAAATACTCTATTTTCCAGATTATTCTTGGTTCATGTTACCAATTATCTGGGTGCCACACGCGTGGAGTTTGGTCCTAGGAAACATTATATATAGGGAACACGGAACACATACATCAATCTGCTCCGCAGCAATTTTGAACTACATTTAAATCGGTTTTATCACTCTGAATATATTTCAGCACAAAAACATCACTGAAAGCATTGCTGTACTCTTTATGCTGTATTTTCTAAACGGAGCAGTACAGTATCTGGTTTGACATTACTGAAGGTGGCACACACAAAAGTGTCTCATAAAGGCTTTGGGGGCACTCTTGGTTGCTTTTCTTTAGAAAACTACATTATATTTAGCCCAAATTCATTTTAGCAGAGAGAAAAAATTCACAAGCATTTGCTCATTTCATTATGATGCAGAAAGTTAATTGAAGTGTAATCAGCTCTTTCTGGAAGAGAATGAAGACTGTTACTTCATTAAAAGTAGACATTCCCATATAATAGTCCAAGAATTGCTTTCATGTTTTGTAATCGTGCATTTGGGGGCGAACTTTAACTTGTTTCCACTCGGTACAAAAGCAACGTATCTTAAGTACACCACTTCCTTCCAAGGCAAGTCAGGACGTGATGTGCCCCCAACTCTCTTTCCTGAGTCTCCCTCCTATGCAAATACTTCATTACTATTTCGCGCCACATATATAGGTCCTTGAAGGACGATAGACGCCTATGCTAAACTTGAAAAGAAAAAGAAAACCCGGCCAGCTTTCACAATCTTTTCTACTTTTTGCTACACATCCACCTTCACGACTATTCGAAAACCGCGTGTCAGGCGACCGAGCGGCGTGAACGAAAAGCAACGTCTGCGAAAAGCAAGGCTCGTACCTTCCAGGACCACACAGCACTTTTCGCGGGAAAAAAAAAAAAAAGCGCCCGTATCTAATCCCCGCCTCCGGCGAATTGTAAGTAGCTTTGGCGCGAGTCTGAGTCTTGTGGTTGGACCCGGGAGAAGCTTCGGGAGCTCCACGCGTGGCAAATCTGCAGTTAGTATGGACCCTTTCGGCTTGCAGGTGAGCGCCTTGGTCGCAGCGTAGGACTGTCCTGTGTAGACATTTACTTTTTTTTTTTTTTTAACCATGGAGTAAGTGCTGGGCAGCTCTCGGGATTGGGTTGCTGGGGAAGTCGGGCGGTGCAGCTAACTACTTTTACAAAGTTTACAAAGACCCGAGGTTAAGAGTTATTATGGGCTGGCGAGGAAAAAAAAAAAGCCTCGCAGATGTTGGAATGGGAACGGATTCGGAACGGGGAGGGGGGAGGAGGAAAGAGGAAGTAAAAACAATAAGCTTTGCAATACGTTTGTTTGGCTTTTAGCGTTCCTCGGGCTTCCGCCAGTCTATTGGCAAAATGCGTGGAAGAATTGCCGCCCCGCAGTCTCTCTCTTTTATTTTTATTTTTTTGTTTACTCCGCGTGTTTTCATGGCGTGGCCAAGCGCCCTTCGGAGCCGTTTTAAAGCGGGCACATGGCTCGCCAAGCCTTAAGTTACGAGGCGAAGTTGTTCGGGTTTAAAGGCTGAAAGAGTCAGCCGGCTTTGGAAACGGCTGCTCGGTTAAAAAAAAAAAACTTGGGCTCCCTCGACCCCCGCTCCCCGCCGCCCAGCCACGCGGCAGGTTTTTACCCTGTAAGTAGGGTTTTTTTTTCTTTCTTCTTTTAAGGGCGAGGGTGCTGCTGAAGCCGACGAGGAACTTGGCAAAAAGTAACGCTTCGTTCAAGCCATGACTTTCCACCATTCCTTTCTGAGAATCTGGAACTCGGGAGTAAAGCGGCGAGCTTTTACTTTTTATATACTGTAGGTGGTAGAGAGTCAGGGCAGGCTCAGCTCAGGGTGATTTACACACCTTTTTCCCGCCTCTCTCTCTCTCTCTCTTTCTCTTTCTTTTTTGTTCCCGAGATCGGCGTGCACCACCACCAGACAGTAATCCTTTGTTTCACCGCCAGGCTCCCCCAAAGTATTTTCCCTCCCAAAACTTGCTCCTCTATTGGGGGTTGGGGGGGGGAGAAAAAAAAACCCACAAACAACAGCAACCCCAAGTCAAATAAACTTTATTGCAAATAAACTTTCGTCTCTTCGGGCATTTCTCTCGGCTGGGGAGAGGGAGAAAGAAGCCGGCGAGGTGGGGGATATAAATCCTTGCTTCTCCCGCACATATCGATCTCTTCAAATTTACCTCCCCCCCACCCCAATCCATCCCCGCCTATCTCTTGTGGCTTAGTGGTCGAGCTAAGTTTTCATTTTTGGGGTGGCTTCAGCGCCGAAGTTGGATACAACTTTGGGGGGGGGTGTCAGAAACCCGAAGAACCCCACCTTCTCTGCTCGTTTCCTTTTTGAGCATGCCGCGAAAAGAGGGTGGAGGAAACCGAAGTCCGTCCTTTTCAGAAGGGATCTCGGCGCGCATGGTAGACACTCCTATTTCCTCTGTAAGAAGGGACCTGGAGGGTTTACCAGCTCCTGGGTGAAAGCTGGCATAGAAATAAATCATTGGTCCGATAAATAATCAGACCAATGGTTGGCTGGTGTTCAAATATGGAATACTCCTTTCAGGAAGGCCTTGAAAAAGTTGCTTTGGAGGGGGGGGGAGGGACATAACTTTGACAGAAGTAGAACTCACCAAAGGAGAATTTTTTTAAAAAAATTTTTTCCATTGGTGCAAAAAAAAAAAGACTAGAAAGATGCAGAAATGCCCTAGGCCTGAGGTTCAGTATGGAGAAATAAGTAGTTTTTAGTCTGTCTCGAGTGAAGGTTGCCGATTTACTGTACAATACTGTAGTCACAAATTGAGGTTACACCTCTTAATGACACTTGCCTTTTTTACATGAAAAATAGGTCAGTTGAATATTGACTCGGATAAACCCTTAATAGAGCTCCTTAGCCGGTTTTGAATTAAAAATTTCTTTTAAACCTTTTTAGATTGGCTTTTTTCTTAGCCCATTTGAGCTTGAAAAACAACAGCTTTGTTTTCCCTTCCATGTTATCAGGGCTGTGTAAATAGTGACCTCCCAAGTGATTTTATTCTCAAATCAACCTTGTGAGGTGGGCTAGCCTGAGTCGCTGGTTCAAAGACAGCCATGAAACATGATTTAGTGGCACTCTGTTGGCTTAATCTGATACATTGGCACTTTTTAAAATCTGGTTACCCTGTAAGTAATTGTCAGCTTACTTAATCGCAGGCCTCAGACAATGAGACAGACTTTCAGAGAGGTGTGCTATGGTGACAGGATTGTACCATAATTTGGTTGTCACATTACTTTTTTGGCATTATTGTTAACTTAAAAGTATGTGTTTGTGGATTCTGCCAATTTGGGGCAGAAGATGTATATAATTATTTTGCAGAAAGAGTTTGACATATCTGTAGTCTACCTAACACAATGGGGGCATCTTTTAGTTCATCTTAATGGTATTTTACTTCTTGACAGATAAACCTTTAGTTTGCCAACCTAAACACAACAAGAGTCAACACGTTAGATATACGATTATGGAATCCCAATCTGGTTCTTGCTTTTGGGAGATCATGGCTAAATCTGAATTATTTATGCTTGTTGTAATGTACCCACAAGAATGGTTGAATTGAGCTGATGAAGAATACATGGCTGCCTTTTACTAAAACGATCATACGAGTTGGTCATAGCCAAAATAGGACCAACAATTTTGCTACGCTGTCTTAATTGTAAACTTATGGTATAAAAGAATGTTAAATTTTAACTATATTTCCTTACTATATGTTGTAGATGAGTTTAAGTCCCATAAATGTGCAGTAAATGTCTCAAGAGTTGTATTGCTTCCAAAATATGTATAATGTCATTAGTAAAAATTTCTCCAGCTTAATAGATTGTGCTTGTTTTACCATAGTGGCACAAAATATGATAGAAGTCTTTTTTTAAAAAAATAATGTATACTTCAGTATAGTCTGTAGCTAAACTAGGTTAGATTAGCTTTATTAGGCCAGCCTACATAACACGTAGTAATTAATTGAGTTGTAATTGTCCATTTTACAGGGCAACCTTTCAGGGAAGAGAAAATCCAGAGCATTCCGTAATACTAGGCTAATCCCTATGGAAACGTCTTCATCCTCTGATGATAGCTGTGACAGTTTTGGCTCTGATAATTTTGCAAACACAGTAAGTAAAAAGTGCAAGAATAAACAGAAACTGAATGTGTGGTGTTCAGAAATACCCCATTTGTGATTAAAATGCTTTGCTTACATTTCTGTACAGCAGTTATATGAATATATAGTATGAACTCTAATTTCATTTCACTTCTTCCCTTGTGCTCCTAGGTAGTAATTGTTGGAGGTAGATTAGCCACTTACTCTATCCTTTTGAAATGTCGCCTAACCTAACACGCCTGATGATTTGCTATAAAAGCTCTGAAACCATTTGTAAACCTCCTGAACCATTTTTCTTTGTTACAAAAGCTATTCTCTTGTAGTGCACTTGTACAATGTGATTTGCTCTCAGAACAGTTTATGGAAAATAGCTTCTCATTAAAAAAAAGAGAGAGAGAAAGAAAGAAACACATAGTGTACTTATTCTCTTTAAGAAACCAACTTTCAAGCCAGAAGTTGCAGAAGAAATGGCTAAAATATTTTACGAGGATTCAGATGAAGAATCTTTCTGTGGCTTTTCAGAAAGTGAGATTCAAGATGTGCTGGTGAGTTGAGCATTTAAAGTTCCTAATTACTATTGTCCTTATTCTGCACACCGAAATAGGCCAAGTTCCTTCAACTTCCATAGACGGAAAAATAGTTGTTTTGAATGAGAAGCCAGCAAGGGAACTCAAAATTATCAGCTATCTTGCACATGAGGATTGAATCTTGGTCTTCCTGTGTAAGATTAGAGCTCCTTTTCAATATTGTGGTAAAATTGTGTGATCAGAAAGGGATAATATTTTTGACAGTGATGAAGTAGCTCTTTTGCCCATGTGTAAGCTGGCAAATGAAGTTCCAATAATATAAACTTATCGCTATATCTTTTCCATTGAAAAAGTGCTATGTAAAACAAAGCTACAAAAGAAAACTCATTAAAAATAAAATGGTAGAATAACATGATGGGTAGCATATATTACCTTAGGGAATTATTACCTTAGGGAAAATACATATTTCCAAATGTGAGCAATGAGGTGACTTGCTGACTTTTAACAGAAGAAAGCTGAAAAAGTGAGAAGGAAGGATGAAGGCCCAGTTTCTAATGTCTTCTAAAAATACCTATAAAGAAAAGCTCTTCTAAGATTAACTTACCCTCACTTTGCCCTTCCCAGGATCTATGCCTGGAATAATAATAATTTGAAAAGCTGAAAGGCAGACAAGTACTTAAATGTCCTTTTTCTCTAATTCTTCCAAGTCAAGAGCAAAGGTCAACAAATGAATATAAAAGGAAGAGGAAGTGGTTTAATTAAGATAACCTATAATATCTGTGCTCTATGGTGGCTCTAAATTGCGTGTCAAACTCGTGGCATCACGTGACGTATTGTGACTTTCTTCCCCTTCGCTAAACCGGGCATGGGCAAGGCCAGCATTTGAAGCATCTGGCCCGTGGGCCGCGAGCTTGACAGCCCTGCTCTAAATGATTGATATAGAATCTGTTACCCTAGATGTTACGCTACAGCTTTCAGCAGTTCTGGTTAGCAAGAGCAGTGATAAAGAGTTGTAGTTTACGAATGTTGAGTGAGCCACTGGTTTTCCACTCTTTGATCTGGTATAGGTCCATGAAATGTTGAAATTGTCAGTCTAACTATACAAACAGCTTACTATGTTTTTTATTATTTGGATTTCTTTAAAATAGAAACTGGGGACAGATTCTGAAGAAGAAGCAGAGAAATGTTCACGTAAATGGCCTAAGAAAAGTGCTGTTCCCCTTAAAGTTGCTCTGAAGTTCCCACCACGAAGGTCTAAGAGGGGAAAGAGTAATACAGTTCCAGCTTCACAACCTTCCTGTAAATTGGACTCCGAGGCAGAATCTGATGAAGAAAGTGGACCCAAATTCTTGGAGAGAAGAGCTTTAAATATAAAGGAGAACAAAGCCATGGTAAACATAAAAGAAAGTCCTCAAAATCTGGTTTTTTTCTGAATGGTGAATTAATTTGGTGGCTTCTGTTTCATTGTAAAAACATTCAACTTCTTGATGCTGCTTCATTAAACATTTTAATGCTACTTAATGATTATCAACCTGAGGCAGCTTAAACAGTATTCAAAATTATAATTATGCAGGCATTTTTAATCTCATTCCTTCAATATTGTCCATCTTTGCCATTTGAATAAGGAATTCTAGAATACTTTGTGAAAAATTCTGAAACAACTGGAAAAGTAGATCCAATAGATCAAGAATAAATGACCTGTTCATTACTATGTACTTGTCTCCATATTCATGGAGATGACCAAAGGTTTTGATCACTATAGGTTTTTTTATTCCTCTTAAGTAATTTGATCAGTCTTTGTGTTGTGTTTTTGAATAAATGTCTATACAGTTTCTTTAATAAAGGTTCTGTCTGGGATTTCACTACTTATTTCCTGTTCTTCATTACAGCTTGCAAAGCTAATGGAAGAATTAAAAAGTGTGTCTGGAATTTTTACTAAAAGAGGCCCACTCGCAACTCCTACTCTGGTAAATCACATGTACTTTATTAACTTCCCGGTTTACTTCATAATTATCCAACAAGTATTATTACTATTTTTCAAGCCTGTTTATTGATGAACTTAGAGCAAATAAATTAAAGTCCATTTCCTCATTATATCGTAAAATAATTGCCACTTGTAATTATTTTTTGATTTGCCCATCTATAAAATTTCAGTGCTCAGTTAGACATACCAGGTTTTTAAACCTAAAACTAATACACCAGAAGTCTTTTTAAAATAAACACATGCACTTCTCAGAGTTCTGATCTGGATCTTGCTTAATCAAGTCCACGATGAGCAAACTATACTTAAACCAGGTGCTGGTGGATGCTTGACAGCTAACCTACATTTTATGAGAAAAACATGCCAGCACAATCAGAACAGCAACAATTCTATCACATTTTCCCTTTCCTGCAAGAAGTTTTAACTTTTTATAGTGTGTAAATGAATGACCAATAAATACAATTGCAGAATTCTAGAAGTAGATGTATCAAACGGGTATTGAGTAGATGAAAACAGTTTTACACTGTACTTCCCTTCTGTTAATTTGGCTAGATTATATTTGAGTGGCTTGATTCATTAGAGCTGCAGGTGACCATTCTATGAACCTTTATCTGAGAGTAAGTTTACTATGGTTTAAATTTGGAGAGGAGTAAATAGCTAAATTTGAGAAAATGTGCTGTAGCTTATAAATGATTTAAGGTCACATACCTGTCTGACATGGCCATGTTACCTTTATCCTCATCCAAGAAAGCCCAGCGCAGTCCAAGAAAATCAGTTCCCAGAAGTGCTCCAAGGAGGAATCCAGAAAGACGTTCTAGACCTCACACAAGGTCCAGATCCCTAATTGAAGGCCCTCCAAATTCCATGTCTATGGAGGAAGAGGAGGAGGATCCCTACGTGTTAGTGAGAAGGAAAATGTCTGATGATTTTTCTGAGGTATGTTGGTGATATTTATTTCGGACAACCAAGTACATTGATCCTTAAATAGCCTAGGTGGTGTAGATAAAGGTTTTCATATAAAACAACCACAACTAGTCATAATTAAGCTAGGCCAATGGGTTCTTTTCATCTTTCATATGGTTCACAACTGTGGATATATGGCCCCTCTTGGCTTGATTGCCAAGACAGTTCAGTAGCAAGATTTGCCATTGTTCCTGGCCATATCTTTTTAGAGCCCTTCAAAAATATACGGCTGAGCGCAGCCCTTGGCCAGAAATCTGGCTTTGTCCTGATTGAAATGAAAACCCTTAAACCGTATTTCAGGAAGAAAAAAAATAGCATCTTCAGAATTGGAAATGAAGGAGAAATTGTACATTTATTGAGCTAAAACCAACAAGCCACTGTCATGCAGTAATGTGATCCAAGACTTTGGTTAAGAAATTCAGGGACGTCTCTGCATAAATATTACAGTGCTTTACGGAACTCTTCAATGGCTTGACTTAACCCAACAATACTGTTTTCTTCAGGATGAAAGGGACACCCCCAGAAGGAAGCGCACTAGTGCTATGACCCTTCCCCATGTCATCCGTCCAGTGGAAGAAATAACCGAGGAAGAGTTGGATAATATTTGTGAAACTGTGAAAGAGAAAGTCTACAACCGTGCAACGGTAAGTTCACATGTTCTGCATTCAGCCCTTTGGTTTGCTTTGTCCAAATTATGTTAACAGGTAGTGAGTGCATCATTGTTGCTTTGATTGTCTCCTCTTCACTAGAGCCTGATCCTAAACTCTGATGCTTGTATTTCCTGTGTTAGAGCCAAGGGGATCTTTGATTCTTTGTTCTACCTCATACTGCATAATTGCAGAAACTGCAACACCAGGAAGTTTCTTAAGTTGATTCTTTGCAGTTAGGAAATCAAACCGAGCAGGTAGAGTACCTAGCCAAAGAGGAGGATCTTTCTCACTTTCTGTAGACTTCACTGAAATATTTGATACATGACAAATATAGTTGAAGATTTGGACTGGGGAGATTCAACTTCAAATTCCCATTTGATCAGGGAGTTCACTGGATAACTTTAGGCCAATAACATTCTCAGTTCAACCTATTTCTCAAGATTGTTGTTATGAAAATAAAAAAGTCCTGTTTAAGCAGTAAAGTCACTTTCCAAGAGGAAAAAAAAGATGGGAGTAAAGTAGTCTTGGGTCTAATGCTTTTCATTTGCTACCATTGCCTGTACATATTGGTGAGAGCTGTAAATGCAACACATCTCTTAAAATGGAGGTTCACATGTTGGGGCTTCATTGATAAATTGTAAAAATAATATTAGTTTACCAAGCTCAGATATAATGGCATCTTTTGGTTTGCTGCTATTTACCATTTGATTAATTTACAAAATAAAGGACTGAAGCAATTGGCATTTAGATAAGCTTCGAATACATAAAATCTGGTTTTTTTTTTATTAATCAGGCAGTTATTCAGTGGCCATAATTCTAAGCCATAAGAGGGTTGCTTTGCTTTGGCTTAGTGCAGGAGTCCCCAAACTTGGCAACTTTAAGACTTGTGGACTTCAACTCCCAGAATTCTGGGAGTTGAAAGTCCACAAGTCTTAAAAGTTGCCAGGTTTGCAGACCTCTGGTTAGTGCAATGTATAGAGAACCAGTTTGGTCTAGTGGTTAAGTTACCAGGCTAGAAACCAACAGACTGAGTTTTGATCCCACCTTAGGCATGAAAGCCAGCTGGTGACTGGGTCTGTCCTTTTCTCTCAGCCCAACTCATTTTACAGGATTGTTGTCAGGAAAATCAGAGGAAAGAGTATTAAAAGTATTGTTCGCCGCCTTGAGTTATTTATAAAAATAAAAGTAGGGTAAAAAAAAAGTTAAAAACAATAAAAATGTGTGAACATATGCACTATAATTTATAGCATGTGTAAACTAAACCACTGGGTCCACGTGATGACACTAAGATGAGACAAGGGTGCGATGTTTTTTTCAAAGCAACAATCAACCTGGTATCCTTTACCTTTGCTGCTCTCTTTAACAGGGTTCTACCTGTCACCAGTGTCGTCAGAAAACGACAGATACTAAGACAAATTGCAGGAACCCAGAGTGTCTTGGAGTACGTGGCCAATTCTGTGGGCCTTGTCTTCGTAATCGTTACGGAGAAGAAGTCAGGGCTGCCTTGCTGGATCCAGTAATTATTTTATTTTCATGTTTGCTTGAATGCATGCTAACGTCATAAAAAAGTAAACATACAGGTAGTCCTCATTTAGTGATCAGAATTGGGATTCACAATTCTGTTAATAAATGATGCAGGCTAAATGGAAAATCAAATGACCATTAGGTTTTTCTTTTTCCCCATTCTCCCTCATCCTGGTACTGGGATAATTCCGCAAGAATCGAATTAATTGGAGAGGAAGGGATTACAAGAGAGTAAGTGAGCACATTAGGCACTGGCACTAGCTGATTCCTTTCAGTGGGTTTTCTTCCTTATGTGCCTGCTTACTCTGTATTCTTTTCCCAATCTCCCTGGTTTATGAAGGGGGGAAATGGTATAGGGCAGGGATGTCAAACTCATGGGCTGGATGCGTCATGCGCTGCCCACGCCTGGTTTAGCAAAGGGGGAAAAAGTCCCGATATGTCACGTGACGCTGCCATGACCACGTGAGATTTACATCCCTGGTATAGGGCACAACATGTACAACTGACTATAAAAGCAAACACGAGAAAGATCATAAATGCACATCTTGATAATTTTGTTCAGCGCTGTCATAACTTTGAATATGGTTAACTGCATGAGGCATTTGGTAAATGAAGTGTACCTGTATTTTTTCAATTTCCTATTTAAAATGTGTAATATGTTTATGATGTTCTAGTTCAGGGCTGTCAAACTCAAGTCATCACGTGAGGTATTGGGACTTTTTACCCTTTGCTAAACTGGAGGTGGGCGTGTCCAGCACGTTAAACATTCGACCCGTGGGCTGTGAGTTTGACATCCCTGTTCTAGCTGAACCGTGATGCTGTCATGGTATTCTAGATGGATCATAGGCAACGAGAACTAAGTTGAATCTACCTATAGTTCATTCTTACTCTCCCTTTTTTTCCTTTAGAACTGGTACTGCCCACCTTGCCGTGGGATCTGCAATTGTAGCTTCTGCCGGCAGCGGGAAGGAAGATGTGCTACTGGTGTCTTGGTTTACTTAGCCAAATATCATGGATATGATAATGTCCATGCTTACTTGAAAAGGTAAATTTCATTTTTTTTTCATGAATCGGGAAATAGATACAAATTACTGGCAAGAAGGCATGCATGCATTCATAAAGATCCAGGTTCAAAGAGGCATTTCATGTTTAGAACAATATTAAGTTACTTGTTGATTGCCTTAGTTTCACTTTGTGGTTTTTTTTTCTTCACCCCTTACAGTCTGAAACAAGAACTTGAAATGCAAGAATGAACTTCGGAAGCAATTCCAGAATAATCTTCAGTGCATATGCTAAAATTTGCCTGATTTGAGAATTCATTTTTATTAATGGTTGGCATCTTTTAAAAAGGGGAACAAAAATTGTGACTTTTGACTGAAGCTCAAAGTTGCGGGATAGTGGTTTGTCATGCCGTTAAATCAAAGCTTCCTTAGTCCTGTTTCATGATGAATGCTACTGGATCTTAATTAGCATCCCGCGAAGCAGGTAGAGGTCTCATTCAACCCATTGGGTAGCAACGGCTTCATACAAAAGCTATAACCAACCAAAAGCAGTACTTGCCATTATAGTTCTCCTGAATCTCACCATGTGAGATTTTCTGGTGTCAGTTTGCATAGGTACTTTCCCCATGCAACTCTGAGTTTATGTTCATGTTGGAACTGCCGCTGTCACATTATCACTAACTATTGTTAATGTTAGCTGAGTCCAATTTTTGTTTCCCCTTTGTTGGAAAGAAAGTCTTTGGGGGGGCATTCATTGTATCTACATTTGCAGTTATTGTGTATAGTAGATTCAGTAATGAATCAAATGCTAGCTTTTAAAGCTACTGTAAATAGCAGCCGTAATTATCTAATTACAAAGCAACTTAAATTCTTGATAACTTTTTTTTTTTTTTGAAAGAAGCAATGATAAAAGAACTCAATACTTAGGTTCAAAATTTTGATAGTAATTGAAATGGTTTCAATCAATGGTTTCAAGTGCGAAGTGTACCTGATCAGTCATGCTTAGGACCATGTTTTGTTGTGTTTAAAATAGTACTTACAATGAAAGCTTGACTAAAAGGGATTTGAGAAAATCCAGACGTTTGAAAAATTAATAAATCATTTGATCCTAAAGCTTATTGTCCCTGAGATCTTGATAAGGGATATTTAAAAGGAACCATTAGAGTTTGGGAAGGCAGTTTCATTAGGGTTGCAAAAATCCAAAAATAATTAGCTGGAAGTAAATTGTTAAAGCAAATTGTCTCTTTGCCGTTAATCTAGATGTTTGCAGATGGGTTCAAGTAATTCTAAATTGTGTTATTGACCGAATAATATTACTCGCCTAATGCAAAAGCATCATGCCTTACATTTTCTCAAAAATTGTGTGTTGTATATAGAGATTAACAACTCTTCCATTATAGTTTATGCTGGAGCCAATCTTGCATGATCTGCATATTGGATTGTAAATGCTAGGTTTTCAGGCGGTAATTTGATAAACTCTGTGCTTGTCTAAAGAAGTGACCATGAACAATACAGTTTCATGGGTTGTAATGTAGATAGGATCCTAATTGATGATATTTCAAACTGTGTTGGTTAATAGGGCATGGACCTTGTCCATCAAAAACACAGGTGGAGGGTTGTGGCTTTCATTTACTAACTGGTAGTGTATCTGCTTAAATGCTGTGCTAACTGGATAAAAGGCTACGCATCCAAAATGCATTGGATATAAAATTCATCAGTGTTGAATAAACTGCAAGAGGGAAAGTGAACAGATCTCTTGAGTTGCAGAGACCCTTTAAGAAGGAATCACTTTTACTTTTACTCATACTCGTTGCCATTTGTAGGCTGTTCAATGCAATATAAAATCTAAATGGAATTAAGAGTATCATCTCTCTCACAAAAAGTTTAGATTTAATTTTCATAGTGCACACTTCGGTGTGTGTGGGGGGGAATCATTGTCTGTTTTGCTTTGCCTCTAAAATTGTGGTTCTGTTTTTCTGTATTTTGTGAACAGGTGTTAATGCTTGGACACATGTGGCTATTATTTTCTGCATTCGTTTAAATACAGCAAAAGACAGTAACTCTACTCAAGTATTTTCCCTAGAGTAGTTTGAACAATACTGTAACCTGATACTTTTTATGTATGAAATGTAATTTTGATATTAAAGTTTGCTTAGCAGTGGGCTGAAAAGGCCACGTTTCTTGTGCTTCTGTGTGTGCCAAAGTCCCAGTCAGCACTGATATTTTGGGTACAGGATAAAACATGCATGCCTCTGATCCTGTACGAAAACTGCTTGCAGTGCATATTTGGATTTTCCATATTTATTTGTAATCGGATCAAGATATTAACAGCAAGGGGAAAAAACACAATTGTAGCAGAGAAATAAATTTAAAGTAAATATTCTCTCCCTCCCTTTCCTCATCCTTTTTTAAGCAGCAAAGTTGCCTTTAATAATCCAAGCTCTGATCTTTGTCTTGTTCTACAGACAATCTTCACCATCCAGAGTATGGCCACAGTTAATCTAATGCAGGGGTGTCAAACTCGCGTCGTTGGGGCGGCATCACGTGACATATCGGGATTCCACCCCTTCACTAAATCGGGCGGGGCCAGCATGGGATGCATTCAGCCTGTGGGCTGCAAGCTTGACACCCCTGATCTAATGTATCTAGATGGCATATGCAGATAGCTGCATTAGATTGGCAAAGGTGGCATTAGTCTATGGTAGCCAAAACTCAGGAGTCTGGTACCACCTCTTCAGATTAAAACAGTTTATTAAAAGTCATATAAGTTTTTCCGCATGTATGTCATGCCTAGCAGTGGAGCTAACTGGCATGGATGAGATTTTATACCAGGGAGGGGGAAAATCCAGATTAGAATGGAAAGTTGTGCTAGGTACCTTTGTCTCTCATAGACAAGATTTTTTTTTTTTTAGTTAAAGTGAACCTTAGTTCTCCTATTCTGAACTGAAGAACCTAGTTGGATCTTCACTTTTGAAAGCAGGTTCTGTTGAATGAGCTACGTTTTATATCCTGCACTTGGGATAATCCCTAAATTGAAAACTGATACTGATTAGAGATGCCAGGAAATCCGCCAGCGTGTGTGAAGGCTGTACTATTTTGCATCACAAAGCAAACGCCCAGCCGTTGTGAATGAGTCTTGCTTTAAACCAGAAAGATCTATATCCACAACTTTACCCCATTTCCTAGGAGCATATGTAATTAATCATTTGTACCTTATTTTTCATGAGCGGCTTTCAATCCAAACCAATGGTATATAGGAAATTGCCTTTATTATAAAATAACGGCATTTTTGGGGGGCATAATACTGCACTGCTGAAATGGAGAAGGGAATTAAATTTGCTGATCTGCCTGCTCAAATCCTCAGGTTGAATTAAGGTAGCTTTTTAGATCCCTGCCTATATAAGCAACATCAAAATTTACTGTTATTTTCCCCGTGTTGTATTAAATATACATTGCACCTATGGTTATTCATGGTTTTATCTTTTTTTTCCCCCATTTGCTATCTTTTATCTTTATATCAAGAGATATAGGTGGCCCTGTAACCCTTGACACCTGACATTAAACCCTGAAATTTAAAAAAAAATAATCGGTAGTAGCTGGCACTGTGTATGGAAGAAAATAATTGTTTATGGCACACAGCTTAAGCTGTGCTGGTAATCACACTGAAAATACAATATTTATTCATTAGATCAAATTTAATGAAGCCTCCTGGCAGTAATTATAAAAATTACTGTAGCAGTAAATTACTAATGAGTTGTGATGTGCTTCCTACCTGCGAGGAAGGACTGGCTGTTGAAAAAGCCTGATATCCAAACAGCTCTTGGGGAGGATTTGCTCTTGAGTGTAGAAATCAACTTCATGGCAGTCCTGGAGAAGACTTGCAGAAGTGTAAATGCAAAATGGTGGGAAGGCTGAAAGAGATGGATTGGGATGGTGGTTGGAATTGATAGGACTTAGGTGAAAATACTGGAGGTAAATATTGCTTATATCTGTTAATGATTGGGATAGGTTTTGGGGAGAAAGCCTCAATAAAGCAAAAAATAAAAAAAAGATAAAAGACACTCCTTGTTGAAGTCATAGCTATGCACCACCCTTTTATGTTAGCAGGCTGTGCAAATTGTAATTTTTAAAATCAAAAGGAGTACGCATGTCCCTGGCAAGGAAAGGTAGGCGTAAAAGCAGGACGGCTTGCTGGCATCCAGCGTGTCCTTGTGCAGAATTCCACATAACACCCTCCCAAGACAATTGTTCAATATTCAGAATACGGCATCTCTTCTTTTCTATGTAGTCTCTGTATAACTGCATTGCACAGCTTTTGAATTTGAAACTGATAACCCCTGCCCTGTTTGTGCACTGCGTTGCAGTGGCCCTGCTTCTAACAATCCTATTTCCCTGGTCAACTGTACTGTATACTTCTTAAATTGATCAGGGAAATAGGATTGTGTTGAAAAGAAAGAATTCAAGTGCTAGCACTTTTATCTATGGTCTCAAGATCCCCTACAATGGAAAAGACCTCTACATGATTCATTGCAAAACAATGTTGAAGTCCTATGATTAGAAAGCCTGCCGGCCAATTCGTTTACAGTGCTTTTCAACTTATTTATTTTAATGTGTGCTGTGGTTGTAATTGCATGCTTTATTTTTCTGGCGGATGGGCATCGATGTGATGAGTGCATGCTGTGTGATACTAGCACAGGTAGTAAGTAGCCAGCTCAGTACTTTCCCACTCCATCCAGAAGACTCGTCAGAAATGAACAAACTAACATGGAGGCAGAACTTAAAATCTCCTTTGCCAGTCTGTTGCATCTGTGGAGCGGGTGACTCTGTTTCTCCAGTCTGTGGAGCTGTACCCAGGGAAGAAGCCAACTCCACCTGGGCGAAAATGCTGGCATTTTGGATTACAAAAACTTCAAATTCTAATGTTTGTAAAATGTACATAAAATATGAGAAGCCCTTAAAACAAGAATAAAGTGCACACTCATTTGGGACTGATGAATGCATTGAAAAGCTAAATGTGATCGGATTTCCTCATTCTTGCAAGGTGATTTCTAAAGGTGTGGGCGGTTTGTTCATTCACAAAAAGACTGCCATGGGAATACAACTGGTGCTGCAGCCCCAATTTCTCAAAATGCAAACTTTGCTGGATGCTTTCTCATTCATACCTGTTCACCTTTTCTGGCCAAGTGGGCACAGTTGCAAGGAAAACATTTGGGCATGGCCAGAGTAAGCTGTTTGGAGTCAAGGGGCGTGGACCTTGGTGGCATCTTGGAGGGTGCACTTAGCTGCTGTCTGTAAATCAAAATATTGCCAAGGGATGATCAAATCGCCATTTGGCATGATTAAAAAGAGAAGGGTTTTCTAAAATCAGTCCAGATGCATCCATCAATAGTTCAGTAGCTGTTTTTCCGCCCAGGAAAGAATTCCATCCAAGAAGCAGCTTTTGAGCTCATAGTTGATAGCCATAGCACTTAGACGTATATACCGCTTCACACTGCCTTACAGTCCTCTAAGCAGTTTACAGCATATTGCCCCCAACAATCTCGGTCCTCATTTTACGAACCTCTGAAGGATGAAATGCTGAGCCAACCTTGAACTGGTGAGAATCAAACTGCTGCAGTCACCAGAATTAGCCTGCAATACTGCATTCTAACCACTGTGCCACCATGGCTCTTAGTTGTGGTGGTCTACATAGTGCCAAGAAATAGTACTCTTGTATCTGTGAATGGCTTGACTGACATCATCTCTACATCCTGTCTTTGCATTTAGCACAGGGGTATCAAACTGGTGGCCCACAGGCTGGATGCATCACGCATAGGCCATGCCCACCCCCAGCTCCACAATGGGGAAAAATGTAAAATGTCACATGACGGCAACATGACGCCGTGAGTTTGGCAACCCATGATTTAGCATGTTACCTAGGAGTCTGCAGAGTATCAAAGTGGGAGAAAAGAGAAATGGGAGAGGAACGTGGTGATTTTTAAGTGGCTCAATCTATCCATGAATTAGCCTCTTATCTCAAGAGGTCATTAGCAAAATCTGTTAATGAGTATACATACCTTCCCTCCATCCCATACAATACAGTACTTATTGACTGCCTTTCTACCCCAAATCACCACCTCAAGTACTCTGTAGTGTAGAATTGTACATCACAAACATGAACAACCAATATAACAACATAAAAGTAATACTTGAAACTTGGACCATTTAAGTCAGTGGTCGCCAACCAGTGGGCTGGGTCCACTGGTGGTCCAGAAGAAAATGTTGGTGGTTTGCAGAGAAATATCACCCCCAAAGCACCCCGCAAAGCAATTTATCCAGGCTACATAGGAACACAAGGCTGTGCAACCCACATGGCCTGCATGAACACAAGGCTTGCGTCGCTTGCATTGCAAACAACACGTAGTGAGGGGAGGGGGGAAAGGATGGAGGGGGGACCTTGCCCCATGTGCCTGGCATGGCCACTGGGCTGCTTCTTTTCGCTTCTGCTTTTGGCTGCATGCAAGGAAAACAGCAAAAGTCTTTCTCTCCCCCAAACTCTGTCAGAAATGAATCTTTGGGACCCTGCAAGGCATCCTGCTTCAAGAGACTGTGCTGGCGTGACAAGTCTCACAAAGACTCATTTCTGGCAGAGTTTGGGAGAGAAAGAAAAACTGCTGCTGCTTCTGCTGCTTTCCTTGCATGAAGCCAAAAGTCTCTCTCTCTCTCTCCCGCTGAGAACAGAGCTGGAGACGGTATCCTGTCCAAATAAAGAATGATCGATCGGTAGGAAAATGGGGTGGGGAATTTTCCTGCAAACTTTTGGGGGGATTTTGGGGGATTTAAAATTATGAGTTTGGTGATCCCTGAGGTCCAAAAGGTTGGCAACCCCTGATTTAAATTGTTTCATGCAGGACTTTCATAAAGACAACAGGTGCTGTTCAGCTTGCTAGAGGACCTGGTTATCTACGCTAATGGCAATTAAAAAAAATCACTATGCTCAATTTTGTCATAATGCTCTGACATGGTGCTGCCACAAAGGGTTTAGTTTACAATTAGAGATCTTAATTTTAAACAAAGGAAGATGCATTCTACAGTCAAAAGTCTTCAACTGCCTGGTTCTTGTTCAACCATGTTTTATTACAAAAAAAAGCTATGTAAGATTCCTGCAGGTATAGTAAGTTTCTTTATCAGCATTTCCTGTCAAGAAACCCTTTTAGTAATTTAAGCCTACGTAAGCATAGACTGATACTCAGGGATTGTTTTAGCATGTTGTACAAATGGCACCCTTCTATGGGTCTTTTTCTAAAACAGTCCTCCATAATATGGTCCAGGGGTGGGATGCTACTGGTTCGGTCCGGCAAAACGCACTCTCACCGAACCGGTGAGAATCCCACCCCTGATATGGTCTCTCCTAATATAAAAATCCTGCTCAGCAGAACAATAGTGGATTGCAGAAAGCTGTAGTTGAAAGCCCAAGAAAGACAGCTTCGCTTTTGTTTTGAAGCACAATATCCTCTTTCAGCAGAGGATCCAATCTTCTGGCAAACCTGCATTGGATTTCTGAAAATCTGTTCCTTGCAGGCAGAAGGGGTGGTGGTGGAAAAGCAGCTGTACCACTAAATGACAGAGGAGAGCTGCTTTGATCAGGGAAGAGACCCCTCCTTTCTCCTGCTTTGGGAGCAGGGACCGTTGCTGAGCTGCATTTAGTTGAGCTGCAGTGAACGAATGCTAGCTAGCCTCTAAAATAAGCCTTGAGCATACCTATTTAAGGTTATCTGCTCCCTGGAATTTCTTTTAAAAAAACGATTTGGTTAAAACACATTTGATTACATTTTTTCTCTTCCTTGTTTATACATTTCCTGTTTAACTTGGACATCCCAGCCCAGATTTCAAAAGGTTCCCTCATGTAGGTATTTCAAAAGGCTCTGAATACCTGGCTCTTTGCCTAGATCTGGGCTCTCCAACCGTGGCAACTTTAACCTTGGCAGACTTCAACTCCCAGAATTCCTCAGCTAGCTGGTTGTGGAACTCTGGGAGTTGAAGTCCTCCAGGCGTAAAGTTGCCATGGTTGGAGACCCCTGGCCTAGATCATCGGTAGGATGGCCAATGCCCTTCCTTCCTGTCCCTTGTTCCTATCTGAGATTTTTTTCCCTCTGCCATTTATGATCCTTTGTTTTGTGGGGTTTTTTTTTTTTTTGTATTTCTTGTTTTCAAATGTTTTTAACCATTTTAACAAAGCATTTTGCTTCAGCCTTGATTAGAGCCAAAAAGTGTATCCTATCAACATAGGAGCTATCAGCTGATTTAGGTAGAATATCTCAGGAAAACAAGCTCATGGGGGCAACCACATAAAAGTTGTAGCAACGTTTCAGCAGAATCTCATCTGCCATCATCAGGCTTCTGTATAGTGTTCGTCTGTATTGTGTTCGTTCGCCATCTTCAAAGCCGAAAGCACCGGCCTGAAGATGGCGAGTGGGACCTCATCGAAACGTTGCCAAGATACTCTCAATCTTACACAGGAAAAGACACAAAAGAGTAAAATAGGATTGCAGCAGATTCAGCCTGTGAGAGCTTTGTGTATTGTGGTTAAGGAAAACACCATGGATTTGTTTTCCTTTTGTAAAAGATGCTGCCTAAGTGAATCTCCTTTTTTTTCCAGAAAAGGAGATTTCCTAGTAGGAATCCTGAGGGGAGAACTGTCCTGTCCCATGATGCATTCAGAGGCAACAGAGCCTCACCTCAGAGCAGGAGACAGCTATCTAGTTAAAACAGACACTCCTGAGCAGTCCCTAAGGTGCCTGGAGTGATAACGAGCAATATTGGAAGCAGATAAAATACAAAAATAAGTTCCTGCGATTTCCTGCCTTGTTTATGGAAATCCAGACTCTCTAATAAACACTGGTCTCAAATGCTAACCAATTGCCTATTGCACCTTCGGCTTCCTTTCATTATCACTGCTAGTCCTGTGACTGTGGGCAGAACCTGGTGCAAATGTGACATTTTAACTGAACATATAGCTTTCTTGGGTCATTGGAAAGTGCATTTATTACTAAACCAAGCATTTAGTAAACCAAGCGTTTATTACTAAACCAAGGGGGACTTGTGTTAAAGTAAAATCTGTATGTTCTTCCTTATATATTTGCTAGTCTTATTCCGAAGCTCAGAATAAGATTTTCATTAGCGACACCACCCAAATTGTCTAGATTCCTTT